>NC_068445.1:50076708-50349639 GCF_023373465.1 Oncorhynchus keta | reverse complement strand
AGTATATAACAGTACCGTATAGTATAACAGTACAGTATAGTATAACAGTACAGTATAGTATAACAGTGCAGTATAGTATAACAGTACAGTACAGTATATAACAGTACAGAACAGTATAAAACAATATAGTATATAACAGTATAGTATATAACAGTACAGTATATAACAGTACAGTATAGTATATAACAGTATAGTATATAACATTACAGTACAGTATATAACAGTACAGTACAGTATATAACAGTATATATAACAGTACAGTACAGTATAGTATATAACAGTACAGTATATAACAGTACAGTACAGTATATAACAGTACAGTATAGTATATAACAGTACAGTATAGTATATAACAGTATAGTATAGTATATAACAGTATAGTATATAACAGTACAGTATAGTATAACAGTACAGTACAGTATATAACAGTACAGTACAGTATATAACAGTACAGTATAGTATATCACAGTACAGTACAGTATATTTAAGTCATTTAGCAGACGCTCTTATCCAGAGCGACTTACAAATTGGTGCATTCACCTTATGACATCCAGTGGAACAGTCACTTTACAATAGTGCATCTAAATCTTAAAGGGGGGGGGAGGGTGAGAAGGATTACTTATCCTATCCTAGGTATTCCTTAAAGAGGTGGGGTTTCAGGTGTCTCCGGAAGGTGGTGATTGACTCCGCTGTCCTGGCGTCGTGAGGGAGTTTGTTCCACCATTGGGGGGCCAGAGCAGCGAACAGTTTAGTATATAACAGTACAATATATAACAGTACAGTATAGTATATAACAGTACAGTATAGTATATAACAGTACAGTATATAACAGTACAGTATAGTATCTAACAGTACAGTATAGTATATAACAGTACAGTATATACAAGTACAGTATAGTATATAACAGTACAGTACAGTATAGTATATAACAGTACAGTATATAACAGTACAGTATAGTATATAACAGTACTGTATATAACAGTACAGTATAGTATATAACAGTATAGTATATAACAGTACAGTATAGTATATAATAGTACAGTACAGTATATAACAGTACAGTATAGTATATAACAGTATAGTATATAACAGTACAGTACAGTATATAACAGTATAGTATATAACAGTACAGTATAGTATATAATAGTACAGTACAGTATATAACAGTACAGTATAGTATATAACAGTATAGTATATAACAGTACAGTATAGTATATAACAGTATAGTATATAACCGTACAGTATAGTATATAACAGTACAGTACAGTATATAACAGTATATATAACAGTACAGTACAGTATAGTATATAACAGTACAGTATAGTATATAACAGTACAGTATATAACAGTACAGTATAGTAAATAACAGTTCAGTATAGTATATAACAGTACAGTATAGTATATAACAGTACAGTATAGTATATAACAGTATAGTATATAACAGTACAGTATAGTATAACAGTACAGTATAGTATATAACAGTACAGTATAGTATATAACAGTACAGTATATAACAGTACAGTACAGTATAGTATATAACAGTACAGTATAGTATATAACAGTACAGTATAGTATATAACAGTACAGTATAGTATATAACAGTACAGTACAGTATATAACAGTACAGTATAGTAAATAACAGTACAGTACAGTATATAACAGTACAGTATAGTATATAACAGTACAGTATATAACAGTACAGTATATAACAGTACAGTATAGTATATAACAGTACAGTATAGTATATAACAGTACAGTACAGTATATAACAGTACAGTATAGTAAATAACAGTTCAGTATATAACAGTACAGTATAGTATATAACAGTTCAGTATATAACAGTACAGTATAGTATATAACAGTACAGTATATAACAGTACAGTATAGTATATAACAGTATAGTATATAACAGTACAGTATAGTATATAATAGTACAGTACAGTATATAACAGTACAGTATAGTATATAACAGTATAGTATATAACAGTACAGTATAGTATAACAGTACAGTACAGTATATAATAGTACAGTATAGCATATAACAGTACAGTATATAACAGTACAGTACAGTATAGCATAACAGTACAGTATATAACAGTATAGTATATAACAGTACAGTATATAACAGTACAGTATAGTATATAACAGTACAGTATATAACAGTACAGTATAGTATATAACAGTATAGTATATAACAGTACAGTATAGTATATAACAGTACAGTACAGTATATAACAGTACAGTATAGTAAATAACAGTTCAGTATATAACAGTACAGTATAGTATATAACAGTTCAGTATATAACAGTACAGTATAGTATATAACAGTACAGTATATAACAGTACAGTATAGTATATAACAGTATAGTATATAACAGTACAGTATAGTATATAACAGTACAGTACAGTATATAACAGTATATATAACAGTACAGTACAGTATAGTATATAACAGTACAGTATAGTATATAACAGTACAGTATATAACAGTACAGTATAGTAAATAACAGTTCAGTATATAACAGTACAGTATAGTATATAACAGTACAGTATAGTATATAACAGTACAGTATAGTATAACAGTACAGTATAGTATATAATAGTACAGTATAGTATATAACAGTACAGTATATAACAGTACAGTACAGTATAGTATATAACAGTACAGTATAGTATATAACAGTACAGTATAGTATATAACAGTACAGTATAGTATATAACAGTACAGTACAGTATATAACAGTACAGTATAGTAAATAACAGTACAGTATAGTATATAACAGTATAGTATATAACAGTACAGTATAGTATAACAGTACAGTATAGTATATAACAGTACAGTATAGTATATAACAGTACAGTATATAACAGTACAGTACAGTATAGTATATAACAGTACAGTATAGTATATAACAGTACAGTATAGTAAATAACAGTTCAGTATAGTATATAACAGTACAGTATAGTATATAACAGTACAGTATAGTATATAACAGTATAGTATATAACAGTACAGTATAGTATAACAGTACAGTATAGTATATAACAGTACAGTATAGTATATAACAGTACAGTATATAACAGTACAGTACAGTATAGTATATAACAGTACAGTATAGTATATAACAGTACAGTATAGTATATAACAGTACAGTATAGTATATAACAGCACAGTACAGTATATAACAGTACAGTATAGTAAATAACAGTACAGTACAGTATATAACAGTACAGTATAGTATATAACAGTACAGTATATAACAGTACAGTATATAACAGTACAGTATAGTATATAACAGTACAGTATAGTATATAACAGTACAGTACAGTATATAACAGTACAGTATAGTAAATAACAGTTCAGTATATAACAGTACAGTATAGTATATAACAGTTCAGTATATAACAGTACAGTATAGTATATAACAGTACAGTATATAACAGTACAGTATAGTATATAACAGTATAGTATATAACAGTACAGTATAGTATATAATAGTACAGTACAGTATATAACAGTACAGTATAGTATATAACAGTATAGTATATAACAGTACAGTATAGTATAACAGTACAGTACAGTATATAATAGTACAGTATAGTATATAACAGTACAGTATATAACAGTACAGTACAGTATAGTATATAACAGTACAGTATATAACAGTATAGTATATAACAGTACAGTATATAACAGTACAGTATAGTATATAACAGTACAGTATATAACAGTACAGTATAGTATATAACAGTATAGTATATAACAGTACAGTATAGTATATAACAGTACAGTACAGTATATAACAGTACAGTATAGTAAATAACAGTTCAGTATATAACAGTACAGTATAGTATATAACAGTTCAGTATATAACAGTACAGTATAGTATATAACAGTACAGTATATAACAGTACAGCATAGTATATAACAGTATAGTATATAACAGTACAGTATAGTATATAACAGTACAGTACAGTATATAACAGTATATATAACAGTACAGTACAGTATAGTATATAACAGTACAGTATAGTATATAACAGTACAGTATATAACAGTACAGTATAGTAAATAACAGTTCAGTATATAACAGTACAGTATAGTATATAACAGTACAGTATAGTATATAACAGTACAGTATAGTATAACAGTACAGTATAGTATATAATAGTACAGTATAGTATATAACAGTACAGTATATAACAGTACAGTACAGTATAGTATATAACAGTACAGTATAGTATATAACAGTACAGTATAGTATATAACAGTACAGTATAGTATATAACAGTACAGTACAGTATATAACAGTACAGTATAGTAAATAACAGTACAGTACAGTATATAACAGTACAGTATAGTATATAACAGTACAGTATATAACAGTACAGTATATAACAGTACAGTATAGTATATAACAGTACAGTATAGTATATAACAGTACAGTATAGTATATAACAGTACAGTACAGTATATAACAGTACAGTATAGTATAGTATAACACAGTTCAGTATATAACAGTACAGTATAGTATATAACAGTTCAGTATATAACAGTACAGTATAGTATATAACAGTACAGTATAGTATATAACAGTACAGTATAGTATATAACAGTATAGTATATAACAGTACAGTATAGTATATAACAGTACAGTACAGTATATAACAGTATATATAACAGTACAGTACAGTATAGTATATAACAGTACAGTATAGTAAATAACAGTTCAGTATATAACAGTACAGTATAGTATATAACAGTACAGTATAGTATATAACAGTACAGTATAGTATATAACAGTATAGTATATAACAGTACAGTATAGTATATAACAGTATAGTATATAACAGTACAGTATAGTATAACAGTACAGTATAGTATATAATAGTACAGTATAGTATATAACAGTACAGTATATAACAGTACAGTACAGTATAGTATATAACAGTACAGTACAGTATAGTATATAACAGTACAGTATAGTATATAACAGTACAGTATAGTATATAACAGTACAGTATAGTATATAACAGTACAGTACAGTATATAACAGTACAGTATAGTAAATAACAGTACAGTATATAACAGTACAGTATAGTATATAACAGTTCAGTATATAACAGTACAGTATAGTATATAACAGTACAGTATATAACAGTACAGTATAGTATATAACAGTATAGTATATAACAGTACAGTATAGTATATAATAGTACAGTACAGTATATAACAGTACAGTATAGTATATAACAGTATAGTATATAACAGTACAGTATAGTATAACAGTACAGTACAGTATATAATAGTACAGTATAGTATATAACAGTACAGTATATAACAGTACAGTACAGTATAGTATATAACAGTACAGTATATAACAGTATAGTATATAACAGTACAGTATATAACAGTACAGTATAGTATATAACAGTACAGTATATAACAGTACAGTATAGTATATAACAGTATAGTATATAACAGTACAGTATAGTATATAATAGTACAGTATAGTATATAACAGTACAGTATATAACAGTACAGTACAGTATAGTATATAACAGTACAGTATATAACAGTATAGTATATAACAGTACAGTATATAACAGTACAGTATAGTATATAACAGTACAGTATATAACAGTACAGTATAGTATATAACAGTATAGTATATAACAGTACAGTATAGTATATAATAGTACAGTACAGTATATAACAGTACAGTATAGTATATAACAGTATAGTATATAACAGTACAGTATAGTACAGTATAGTATATAACAGTATAGTATATAACAGTACAGTATAGTATATAACTATTATTATTATTATTATTATTATTATATTATTATATAACAGTACAGTATATAACAGTACAGTATAGTATATAACAGTATAGTATATAACAGTACAGTATAGTATATAATAGTACAGTACAGTATATAACAGTATATAACAGTACAGTATAGTATATAACAGTATAGTATATAACAGTACAGTATAGTAAATAACAGTTCAGTATATAACAGTACAGTATAGTATATAACAGTACAGTATAGTATATAACAGTACAGTATATAACAGTACAGTATAGTATATAACAGTACAGTATAGTATATAACAGTACAGTACAGTATATAACAGTATATATAACAGTACAGTACAGTATAGTATATAACAGTACAGTATAGTATATAACAGCACAGTATATAACAGTACAGTATAGTAAATAACAGTTCAGTATATAACAGTACAGTATAGTATATAACAGTACAGTATAGTATATAACAGTACAGTATAGTATATAACAGTACATAGTATATAACAGTACAGTATAGTATAACAGTACAGTATAGTATATAATAGTACAGTATAGTATATAACAGTACAGTATATAACAGTACAGTACAGTATAGTATATAACAGTACAGTATAGTATATAACAGTACAGTATAGTATATAACAGTACAGTACAGTATATAACAGTACAGTATAGTAAATAACAGTACAGTACAGTATATAACAGTACAGTATAGTATATAACAGTACAGTATATAACAGTACAGTATATAACAGTACAGTATAGTATATAACAGTACAGTATAGTATATAACAGTACAGTACAGTATATAACAGTACAGTATAGTATATAACAGTACAGTATAGTATATAACAGTACAGTACAGTATATAACAGTACAGTATAGTAAATAACAGTTCAGTATATAACAGTACAGTATAGTATATAACAGTTCAGTATATAACAGTACAGTATAGTATATAACAGTACAGTATATAACAGTACAGTATAGTATATAACAGTATAGTATATAACAGTACAGTATAGTATATAACAGTACAGTACAGTATATAACAGTATATATAACAGTACAGTACAGTATAGTATATAACAGTACAGTATAGTATATAACAGTACAGTATATAACAGTACAGTATAGTAAATAACAGTTCAGTATATAACAGTACAGTATAGTATATAACAGTACAGTATAGTATATAACAGTACAGTATAGTATATAACAGTATAGTATATAACAGTACAGTATAGTATAACAGTACAGTATAGTATATAATAGTACAGTATAGTATATAACAGTACAGTATATAACAGTACAGTACAGTATAGTATATAACAGTACAGTATAGTATATAACAGTACAGTATAGTATATAACAGTACAGTATAGTATATAACAGTACAGTACAGTATATAACAGTACAGTATAGTAAATAACAGTACAGTACAGTATATAACAGTACAGTATAGTATATAACAGTACAGTATATAACAGTACAGTATATAACAGTACAGTATAGTATAACAGTACAGTATATAATAGTACAGTATAGTATATAACAGTACAGTATATAACAGTACAGTACAGTATAGTATATAACAGTACAGTATATAACAGTATAGTATATAACAGTACAGTATATAACAGTACAGTATAGTATATAACAGTACAGTATATAACAGTACAGTATATAACAGTACAGTACAGTATATAACAGTACAGTATAGTATATAACAGTATAGTATATAACAGTACAGTATAGTATATAATAGTACAGTACAGTATATAACAGTACAGTATAGTATATAACAGTATAGTATATAACAGTACAGTATAGTACAGTATAGTATATAACAGTATAGTATATAACAGTACAGTATAGTATATAACTATTATTATTATTATTATTATTATTATTATATTATTATATAACAGTACAGTATATAACAGTACAGTATAGTATATAACAGTATAGTATATAACAGTACAGTATAGTATATAATAGTACAGTACAGTATATAACAGTATATAACAGTACAGTATAGTATATAACAGTATAGTATATAACAGTACAGTATAGTAAATAACAGTTCAGTATATAACAGTACAGTATAGTATATAACAGTACAGTATAGTATATAACAGTACAGTATATAACAGTACAGTATAGTATATAACAGTACAGTATAGTATATAACAGTACAGTACAGTATATAACAGTATATATAACAGTACAGTACAGTATAGTATATAACAGTACAGTATAGTATATAACAGCACAGTATATAACAGTACAGTATAGTAAATAACAGTTCAGTATATAACAGTACAGTATAGTATATAACAGTACAGTATAGTATATAACAGTACAGTATAGTATATAACAGTATAGTATATAACAGTACAGTATAGTATAACAGTACAGTATAGTATATAATAGTACAGTATAGTATATAACAGTACAGTATATAACAGTACAGTACAGTATAGTATATAACAGTACAGTATAGTATATAACAGTACAGTATAGTATATAACAGTACAGTACAGTATATAACAGTACAGTATAGTAAATAACAGTACAGTACAGTATATAACAGTACAGTATAGTATATAACAGTACAGTATATAACAGTACAGTATATAACAGTACAGTATAGTATATAACAGTACAGTATAGTATATAACAGTACAGTACAGTATATAACAGTACAGTATAGTATATAACAGTACAGTATAGTATATAACAGTACAGTACAGTATATAACAGTACAGTATAGTAAATAACAGTTCAGTATATAACAGTACAGTATAGTATATAACAGTTCAGTATATAACAGTACAGTATAGTATATAACAGTACAGTATATAACAGTACAGTATAGTATATAACAGTATAGTATATAACAGTACAGTATAGTATATAACAGTACAGTACAGTATATAACAGTATATATAACAGTACAGTACAGTATAGTATATAACAGTACAGTATAGTATATAACAGTACAGTATATAACAGTACAGTATAGTAAATAACAGTTCAGTATATAACAGTACAGTATAGTATATAACAGTACAGTATAGTATATAACAGTACAGTATAGTATATAACAGTATAGTATATAACAGTACAGTATAGTATAACAGTACAGTATAGTATATAATAGTACAGTATAGTATATAACAGTACAGTATATAACAGTACAGTACAGTATAGTATATAACAGTACAGTATAGTATATAACAGTACAGTATAGTATATAACAGTACAGTATAGTATATAACAGTACAGTACAGTATATAACAGTACAGTATAGTAAATAACAGTACAGTACAGTATATAACAGTACAGTATAGTATATAACAGTACAGTATATAACAGTACAGTATATAACAGTACAGTATAGTATAACAGTACAGTACAGTATATAATAGTACAGTATAGTATATAACAGTACAGTATATAACAGTACAGTACAGTATAGTATATAACAGTACAGTATATAACAGTATAGTATATAACAGTACAGTATATAACAGTACAGTATAGTATATAACAGTACAGTATATAACAGTACAGTATAGTATATAACAGTATAGTATATAACAGTACAGTATAGTATATAATAGTACAGTATAGTATATAACAGTACAGTATATAACAGTACAGTACAGTATAGTATATAACAGTACAGTATATAACAGTATAGTATATAACAGTACAGTATATAACAGTACAGTATAGTATATAACAGTACAGTATAGTATATAACAGTATAGTATATAACAGTACAGTATAGTATATAATAGTACAGTACAGTATATAACAGTACAGTGTAGTATATAACAGTATAGTATATAACAGTACAGTATAGTACAGTATAGTATATAACAGTATAGTATATAACAGTACAGTATAGTATATAACTATTATTATTATTATTATTATTATTATATTATTATATAACAGTACAGTATATAACAGTACAGTATAGTATATAACAGTATAGTATATAACAGTACAGTATAGTATATAATAGTACAGTACAGTATATAACAGTATATAACAGTACAGTATAGTATATAACAGTATAGTATA
Source organism: Oncorhynchus keta (assembly GCF_023373465.1). NCBI lineage: Eukaryota > Metazoa > Chordata > Actinopteri > Salmoniformes > Salmonidae > Oncorhynchus > Oncorhynchus keta. The sequence continues at coordinate 50,339,719 of NC_068445.1, read as the reverse complement.
TAACAGTACAGTATAGTAAATAACAGTTCAGTATATAACAGTACAGTATAGTATATAACAGTACAGTATAGTATATAACAGTACAGTATAGTATATAACAGTACAGTACAGTATATAACAGTACAGTATAGTAAATAACAGTACAGTACAGTATATAACAGTACAGTATAGTATATAACAGTACAGTATATAACAGTACAGTATATAACAGTACAGTATAGTATATAACAGTACAGTATAGTATATAACAGTACAGTATAGTATATAACAGTACAGTACAGTATATAACAGTACAGTATAGTAAATAACAGTTCAGTATATAACAGTACAGTATAGTATATAACAGTTCAGTATATAACAGTACAGTATAGTATATAACAGTACAGTATATAACAGTACAGTATAGTATATAACAGTATAGAATATAACAGTACAGTATAGTATATAATAGTACAGTACAGTATATAACAGTATAGTATAGTATATAACAGTACAGTATAGTATATAACAGTACAGTACAGTATATAACAGTACAGTATAGTATATAACAGTATAGTATATAACAGTACAGTATAGTATATAACAGTAGTACAGTACAGTATAGTATATAACAGTACAGTATATAACAGTACAGTATAGTATATAATAGTACAGTACAGTATATAACAGTACAGTATAGTATATAACAGTACAGTATAGTATATAACAGTATAGTATATAACAGTACAGTATAGTATATAACAGTACAGTACAGTATAGTATATAACAGTACAGTACAGTATAGTATATAACAGTACAGTACAGTATAGTATATAACAGTACAGTACAGTATATAACAGTACAGTATAGTATATAACAGTATAGTATATAACAGTACAGTATAGTATATAACAGTACAGTACAGTATAGTATATAACAGTACAGTATATAACAGTACAGTATAGTATATAACAGTACAGTATAGTATATAACAGTATAGTATATAACAGTACAGTATAGTATATAACAGTACAGTACAGTATATAACAGTACAGTATAGTAAATAACAGTACAGTATATAACAGTACAGTATAGTAAATAACAGTTCAGTATATAACAGTACAGTATATAACAGTACAGTATAGTATATAACAGTACAGTATATAACAGTATAGTATATAACAGTACAGTATATAACAGTACAGTATAGTAAATAACAGTTCAGTATATAACAGTACAGTATAGTATATAACAGTACAGTATAGTATATAACAGTACAGTATAGTATATAACAGTACAGTACAGTATATAACAGTACAGTATAGTAAATAACAGTACAGTACAGTATATAACAGTACAGTATAGTATATAACAGTACAGTATATAACAGTACAGTATATAACAGTACAGTATAGTATATAACAGTACAGTATAGTATATAACAGTACAGTATAGTATATAACAGTACAGTACAGTATATAACAGTACAGTATAGTAAATAACAGTTCAGTATATAACAGTACAGTATAGTATATAACAGTTCAGTATATAACAGTACAGTATAGTATATAACAGTACAGTATATAACAGTACAGTATAGTATATAACAGTATAGAATATAACAGTACAGTATAGTATATAATAGTACAGTACAGTATATAACAGTATAGTATAGTATATAACAGTACAGTATAGTATATAACAGTACAGTACAGTATATAACAGTACAGTATAGTATATAACAGTATAGTATATAACAGTACAGTATAGTATATAACAGTACAGTACAGTATAGTATATAACAGTACAGTATATAACAGTACAGTATAGTATATAATAGTACAGTACAGTATATAACAGTACAGTATAGTATATAACAGTACAGTATAGTATATAACAGTATAGTATATAACAGTACAGTATAGTATATAACAGTACAGTACAGTATAGTATATAACAGTACAGTACAGTATAGTATATAACAGTACAGTACAGTATAGTATATAACAGTACAGTATAGTATATAATAGTACAGTACAGTATATAACAGTACAGTACAGTATAGTATATAACAGTACAGTACAGTATATAACAGTACAGTACAGTATATAACAGTACAGTACAGTATAGTATATAACAGTACAGTACAGTATAGTATATAACAGTACAGTACAGTATAGTATATAACAGTACAGTATAGTATATAATAGTACAGTACAGTATATAACAGTACAGTATAGTATATAACAGTATAGTATATAACAGTACAGTATAGTATATAACAGTACAGTACAGTATATAACAGTACAGTACAGTATAGTATATAACAGTACAGTACAGTATAGTATATAACAGTACAGTACAGTATAGTATATAATAGTACAGTACAGTATATAACAGTACAGTATAGTATATAACAGTATAGTATATAACAGTACAGTATAGTATATAACAGTACAGTATAGTATATAACAGTACAGTACAGTATAGTATATAACAGTACAGTATAGTATATAACAGTATAGTATATAACAGTACAGTATAGTATATAACAGTACAGTACAGTATATAACAGTACAGTACAGTATAGTATATAACAGTACAGTACAGTATAGTATATAACAGTACAGTACAGTATAGTATATAACAGTACAGTACAGTATAGTATATAACAGTACAGTATAGTATATAATAGTACAGTACAGTATATAACAGTACAGTATAGTATATAACAGTACAGTACAGTATATAACAGTATAGTATAGTATATAACAGTACAGTATAGTATAGTATATAACAGTACAGTACAGTATAGTATATAACAGTATAGTATATAACAGTACAGTATAGTATATAACAGTACAGTACAGTATAGTATATAACAGTACAGTATATAACAGTACAGTATAGTATATAACAGTACAGTATAGTATATAACAGTATAGTATATAACAGTACAGTATAGTATATAACAGTACAGTACAGTATATAACAGTACAGTATAGTAAATAACAGTACAGTATATAACAGTACAGTATAGTAAATAACAGTTCAGTATATAACAGTACAGTATATAACAGTACAGTATAGTATATAACAGTACAGTATATAACAGTATAGTATATAACAGTACAGTATATAACAGTACAGTATAGTAAATAACAGTTCAGTAAATAACAGTACAGTATATAACAGTACAGTATATAACAGTACAGTATAGTATATAACAGTACAGTACAGTATATAACAGTACAGTATATTATATAACAGTACAGTATAGTAAATAACAGTTCAGTATATAACAGTACAGTATAGTATATAACAGTACAGTACAGTATATAACAGTACAGTATAGTATATAACAGTACAGTACAGTATATAACAGTATAGTATAGTATATAACAGTACAGTATAGTATATAACAGTACAGTACAGTATATAACAGTACAGTATAGTATATAACAGTATAGTATATAACAGTACAGTATAGTATATAACAGTACAGTATATAACAGTATAGTATATAACAGTACAGTATATAACAGTACAGTATATAACAGTACAGTATAGTATATAACAGTACAGTATATAACAGTACAGTATAGTAAATAACAGTTCAGTATATAACAGTGGTAAAAATAAGCCTATGATAAAGAAGTCCATGCACCTGACCCGGCGTTAACACTTCCTATAAAATATCTGCACTGTTAGTCCTTCTAGTATATAAGAGTACAGTATAGTATATAACAGTACAGTATAGTATATAACAGTACAGTATATAACAGTACAGTATAGTATATAACAGTACAGTATATAACAGTATAGTATATAACAGTACAGTATATAACAGTACAGTATAGTATATAACAGTACAGTATATAACAGTACAGTATAGTAAATAACAGTTCAGTATATAACAGTACAGTATAGTATATAACAGTACAGTACAGTATATAACAGTACAGTATATAACAGTACAGTATAGTATATAACAGTACAGTATAGTATATAACAGTACAGTATATAACAGTACAGTATAGTATATAACAGTATAGTATATAACAGTACAGTATATAACAGTATAGTAAATAACAGTTCAGTATATAACAGTGGTAAAAATAAGCCTATGATAAAGAAGTCCATGCACCTGACTTGGCGTTAACACTTCCTATAAAATATCTGCACTGTTAGTCCTTCTAGAACCAGCTGTCTCTGATGGACTGTTGGTGCTTCAAACCATCCTTGTCACAGTGATGCAGGGTTTCTCTTTAGGAGATACAATACCAGAGGAATGTCCTAAACACACAGAGGAGGATCTGGAACGTACATCTGGATCAGCAGAGGCTGCTGGAGAGAGGAAGGCACATAATAATGTCTGGAACGGAGCGAATGGAATGGCATCATACATATGGAAACCATGTTATTGATGTATATGATACCATTCCACTATTCCACTCCAGTCATTATCATGAGCCTGTCCTCCCCAATTAAGATGCCACCAAACCTCCTTTGATGTGAATGTATAAAAGAGTCCATGAAACTCTGCTGGAGGTTTTTCCTTTCGTCTGGAGGTCTTTTTTTCCCTCTCCTGTCTTCTCCACCCAGCCATGCCATATGGCTAGTTATGATCTAGTCATGGTCTCTGTCTGTCCTTAACAAGTGCTCTCAACCTCCTCACCCCCTGCCCCTTGGGCCCCCTCCACCGGCCTTCTCTTTCTCCTCATGTCTTCTCCTGATCCTCTTGTCTTCTCCTTCTCCTCTTGTCTTCTCCTTTTCTGCCTTATCATTCTCCTTCTCCTCTTGTCTTCTCCTCTTGTCTTCTCCCTCTCCTCGTCTTCTCCTTCTCTGTCTTCTCCTCTTGCCTTCTCCTTCTCCTCTTGTCTTCTCCTTCTCCTCTTGTCTTCTCCTTTTCTGCCTTATCATTCTCCTTCTCCTCTTGTCTTCTCCTCTTGTCTTCTCCCTCTCCTCGTCTTCTCCTTCTCTGTCTTCTCCTCTTGTCTTCTCCTTCTCCTCTTGTCTTCTCCTTCTCCTCTTGCCTTCTCCTTCTCCTCTTGTCTTCTCCTTCTCCTCTTGTCTTCTCCTTTTCTGTCTTATCATTCTCCTTCTCCTCTTGTCCTCTCCTTCTCCTCATGTCTTCTCCTTCTCCTCATCTTCACCTTTTCTGTCTTATCATTCTCCCTCTCCTCTTGTCTTCTCCTCTTGTCTTCTCCCTCTCCTCGTCTTCTCCTTCTCTGTCTTCTCCTCTTGTCTTCTCCTTCTCTGTCTTCTCCTTCTCCTCATGTCTTCTCCTTCTCTCTTGTCTTCTCATTCTGTTCTTGTCTTCTCCTCATGTCTTCGCCTTCTCCTCTTGTCTTCTCATTCTGTTCTTGTCTTCTCATGTCTTCGCCTTCTCCTCTTGTCTTCTCCTTCTCCTCTTGTCTTCTCCTTCTCCTCTTTTCGTCTCCTCTTGTCTTCTCCTTCTCTCTTGTCTTCTCTTCCTCTTTTCTTCTTCTCTTGTCTTCTCTTCCTCTTGTCTTCTCTTTCTCCTCACATCTTCTCCTCTTGTTTTCTCAATCTCCTGTTGTCTACTGTTTCTCCTCATGTCTTCTCCTTCTCCTCATCTTCTCATTCTCCTCTTGTCTTTTTCCTGTTCCTCTTCTTCTGCCCCCCCCCAGCTCCCACATCTGCTCAAAATATAACTTGAAGTGTATCACCTTATCCCTTTGTTGATCATCTCCCTGGATAACCATGTGGAATCCTCATCTTCTGTTGATCATCTCCCTGGATAACCATGTGGAATCCCCATCTTCTCCCCTACTATTTCCAAAAGTATTTTATTGGCGACCAGTTACTGAGCCTAATGCTTAGCAGAAGCAGAGCTAGTAGCACACATGATATCTTAACTGGAACAATCGAGATGTTGCTGTTTCCACTGATCTGCCGATGTGTCGAGGATCCAGAGGGCCAAAGCCATAATGTCAGCTTTGAAAAAAAGTTATTATTGTGTCTAAAGATCAAAGAGATGGTGTGGATGCAGTGACGCGTAACATCATCATCATTATCAGCATCCACAACTTCAACAGCTCCAGTATTCTATTATGTGGATCTGAGATTAAATCACACAGTAGCTTGTCTATAATATATTATGGTGGAATGTAATGAAAACATGTACATCTACTTCTATAAAATCTCCAGATTTCAACATGTCCTGAGAGAGTTACGAGTTCACATTCACACTGACAGGGCTGTAGAGGAGCGGATAGAGAGCTTCGAGTTCCTCTGTGTCCACATCACTAAGGATCGAGTATGGTCCAAACACACCAACACAGTAGTGAAGAGAGAACAACAACGCTTCTTCCTCCTCGGGAGGCTGAAGAGATTTGGCGTGGACTCTACCCACACACTGGACTCTACCCACACACTGGACTCTAACCACACACTGGACTCTACCCACACACTGGACTCTAACCACACACTGGACTCTACCCACACACTGGACTCTACCCACACACTGGACTCTACCCACACACTGGACTCTAACCACACACTGGACTCTACCCACACACTGGACTCTACCCACACACTGGACTCTACCCACACATTGGACTCTACCAACACACTGGACTCTATCCAGACACTGGACTCTATACACACACAGGACTCTACCCACACACTGACTCTACCCACACACTGGACTCTACCCACACACTGGACTCTAACCACACACTGGACTCTACCCACACACTGGACTCTACCCACACACTGGACTCTACCCACACATTGGACTCTACCAACACACTGGACTCTATCCAGACACTGGACTCTAACCACACACTGGACTCTATCCAGACACTGGACTCTATACACACACAGGACTCTACCCACACACTGGACTCTACCCACACACTGGACTCTACACACACACTGGACTCTACACACACACTGGACTCTATCCAGACACTGGACTCTATACAGACACTGGACTCTACCCACACACCGGACTTTACCCTCACACTGACCGGACTTTACCCCCACACTGACCAGACTTTACCCGCACACTGACCGGACTTTACCCCCACACTGACTGGACTTTACCCCCACACTGACTGGACTCAACCCACACTGACTGGACTCTACCCACACACTGACTGGACTCTACCCACACACTGACTGGACTCTACCCACACACTGGACTCTATCCACACACTGGACTCTATTCACACACTTGACTCTACAAACACACTGGACTTTACCCCCACAATGGACTTTACCCCCACACTGACTGGACTCTACCCACACACTGGACTTTACCCCCACACTGACTGGACTCTACCCAAACACTGGACTCTACACACACACACTGGACTCTACACACACACTGGACTCTACCCACACACTGGACTCTACAGACACACACACTGGATTCTACCCACACACTGGGCTCTACTCACACACTGGACTCTACCCACACACTGGACTCTGCCCACACACTGGACTCTACCAACACACTGGACTCTACCCACACACTGGACTCTATCCACACACTGGTCTCTACCCACACACTGGACTCTGCCCACACACTGGACTCTACCCACACACTGGACTCTACCCACACACTGGACCCTACACACACACTGGACTCAATCCACACACTGGTCTCTACCCACACACTGGACTCTACCCACACACTGGACTCTACCACACACTGGACTCTATCCACACACTGGACTCTACCTACACACTGGACTTTACCCACACACTGACTGGACTCTACCCACACTGACTGGACTCTACCCACACACTGGACACGACCCACACACCGACTGGACTCAACCCACACACTGGACTCTACCCACACACTGGACTCTACCAACACACCGACTGGACTCAACCCACACACTGGACTCTACCAACACACTGGACCCTACCCAGACACTGGACTCTACCCACACATTGGACTCTACCCACACACTAACTGGACTCTACCCAAACACTGGACTCGGCTCACACACTTACTGGACTCTACCCCCACACTGGACTCTACCCACACACTGGACTCTACCCAAACACTGGACTCTACCCACACACTGGACTCAATCCACACACTGGACTCTACCCACACACTGGACTGTACCCACAGACTTAGTGGACTCTACCCACACACTAGACTCTACCCACACACTAGACTCTACCCACACACTAGACTCTACCAACACACTGGACTCTACCAACACACTGGACTCTACCCACACACTGACTGGACTCTACCCACACACTGACTGGACTCTACCCACACACTGGACTCTACCCAACACACTTGACTCTATCCACACACTTGACTCTACAAACACACTGGACTTTACCCCCACACTGGACTTTACCCCCACACTGACTCGACTCTACCCACACACTGGAATCTACCCACACTGACTGGACTCTAACCACACACTGGAATCTAACCACACACTGGACTAAAGCCACAAACTGGACTTTACCAACACACTGGACTCTACCCAAACACTGGACTCTACCCACACACTGGACTCTACCCAAACACTGGACTCTACCCACACACTGGACTCTACCCACACACTGGACTCTACCCACACACTGGACTCTACCCACACACTGGACTCTACCCAAACACTGGACTCTACCCACACACTGGACTCTACCCAAACACTGGACTCTACCCACACACTGGACTCTACCCACACACTGGACTCTACCCACACACTGGACTCTACCCACACACTGGACTCTACTCACACACTGGACTCTACTCACACACTGGACTCTACCAACACACTGAGATGGGATGAATGAGTGTATGGAGGAATGGAGAGATGGGATGAATGAGTGTATGGAGGAATGGAGAGATATGAGGGATAAGTGTATGGAGGAATGGAGAGATATGAGGGATAAGTGTATGGAGGAATGGAGAGATGAGATAGATGGATGTATGGAGGAATGGAGAGATGGGATGAATGAGTGTATGGAGGAATGGAGAGATGGGATGAATGAGTGTATGGAGGAATGGAGAGATATGAGGGATAAGTGTATGGAGGAATGGAGAGATGTGAGGGATGGATGTATGGAGGAATGGAGAGATATGATGGATAAGTGTATGGAGGAATGGAGAGATATGAGGGATAAGTGTATGGAGGAATGGAGAGATGAGATAGATGGATGTAGGTCAGAGGGGAAAGAGACAGTCCAGAACTCCAGCCAGCCAATCCCGTGGCTCCTGGGAGGCTGAGGCGGGGTTGGCTTGGTTCCAGGGTTGCTTGGCTCTATGGAGACATGAGGGTCTTGAGTCTTTCTGACCATTCTGACTCACCACCAGACCATAACGATAAATATGCACCGCAGCTCCCATCGCATGTCACAGATTACTGTCCAATAGCATGTCAGAGAGCAGGGATTACAGTAGAGCTAGCCAATCACCTGTCAGAGGGGAGAGATTACTGAAGAGCTAGCCAATAGCATGTTGAGAGAGGAAGGGTTAATGCAGAGCTAGCCAATCACCTGTCAGAGATCACTGTAGAAATCCAGCACCTATTCAAATAAAATGTTATTCAAGTCTTAAACATGCTGTAGTTGTTAAGGTCAAGCAGTTCAGCCCTACACACACAGTGTTGCAGCAGGACGTCATGGTTCGGATGCGAGGTTTACCCTCTGCTGATAGCAAAAACAGCAGATCAGGTTTCTGATCCCACTGAACCTCCTGTCCAACCGTGACTGCTTTCTGATTGGCCAGCTGCTGTGGGTCGGTTCTCTGACTGGCCAGTGGAGACATGTATTGCCAGCAGGTTCATGTTGTCTGGTGGAGCTGTGACATCATTGAGATGGAGTGGACCTTGATCAGACTAAGGTTCTTGTGGGAGGAGAGCTGCAACAGAGGCTTTGAGTCCACATCTGTTTAACAGCACACAGTATTGTTATTGTTTGTAGATAACAGTATGTGATGTTTACAAGTATAAGCCAGTATGTACAGTACCAGTCAAAAGTTTGGACACATCTACTCATTCAAGGGTCTTTCTTTATTTTACTATTTTTTACATTGTAGAATAATGGTGAAGACATCAAAACTATGAAATAATAGATATGGTATCATGTATTAACCAAAAAAAGTGTTAAACAAATCTAAATATATTTTCTATTTGACATTCTTTAAAGTAGCCACCCTTTGCCTTGATGACAGCTTTGCACACTCTTGGCATTCTCTCAACCATCTTCATGAGGTAGTCACCTGAAATGCATTTCAATTAACAGGTGTGCCTTGTTAAAAGTTCATTTGTAGGCTTTCTTTCTTTCTTTCTTTCTTTCTTAATGTGTTTGAGCCAATCAGGGGCGGCAGGTAGCCTAGTGGTTAGAGCATGGTGCCAGTAACAGAAAGGTTGCTAGATCAAATCCCCGAGCTGACAAGGTAAAAATCTGTTGTTCTGCCCCTGAACAAGGCCGTTTACCTGCTGTTCCTAGGCCGTCACTGTAAATAAGTATTTATTCTTAAATGACTTGCCTAGTTAAATAAAGATTAAATAAAAAATAAAATAAAAATGAGTTGTGTTGTGACAAGGTATACAGAAGACAGCCCTATCTAGTAAAACACCAAGTCCATATTATGGCAAGAACAACTCAAATAAGCAAAGAGAAATGACAGTGCGTCATTACTTTAAGACATGAAGGTCAGTCAATCTGGAACATTTCAAGACCTTTGAAAGTTTCTTCAAGTGCAGTCATAAAAACCATCAGGCCATATGATGAAACTGGCTCTCATGAGGACCACCAAAGGAAAGGAAGACCCAGAGATACCTCTGCTGCAGAAGTTCATTAGTTACCTGCCTCAGATTGCAGCCCAAATAAATGCTTCGCAAGAGTTCAAGTAGCAGACACATCTCAACATCAACTGTTCCGAGGAGACTGCGTGAATCAGGCCTTCATGGTTGAATTTAACAAACAAAAAACACTACTAAAGGACACCAATAAAAATAAGAGACTTTCTTGGGTAAAAGAAACATAAGCAATGGACGTTAGACCGGTGGAAATTTGTCCTTTAGTCTGATGAGTACAAATTTGAGATTTTTGGTTCCAACCGCCGATTCTTTGTGAGACGCAGAGTAGGTGAACGAATGATCTCCGCATATGTGGTTCCCACCGTGAAGCATGGAGGAGGAGGTGTGATGGTGTGGGGGTGCTTTGCTGGTGACACTGTCTGTGATTTATTTAGAATTTAAGGCAAACTTAAATGGCTACCACAGCATGGCTACCACAGCATTCTACAGCGATACACCATCCCATCTGGTTTGCGCTTAGTGGGACTATCATTTGTTTTTCAACAGGACAATGACCCAACACACCTCCGGGCTGTGTAAGGGCTATATGACCAATAAGGAGAGTGATGGAGTGCAGATGACCTAGCCTCCACAATCAGCCGACCTCAACCCAATTGAGATGGTTTGGGATGAGTTGAACCGCAGAGTGAAGGAAAAGCAGCCAACAAATGCATATGTGGGAACTCCTTCAAGAAAATAATTCCAGGTGAAGCTGGTTGAGAGAATGCCAAGAGGGTGCAGAGCTGTCATCAAGGCAAAGGGTGGCTACATTGAAGAATATAAAATATATTCTGATTTGTTGAACACTTTTTTGGTTACTGCAAGATTTCATACGTTCTTTCATAGTTTTGATGTCCTCACTATTATTCTACTGTGTAGAAAATCATAAAAATAAAGAAAAACCCTTGATTGAGGAGATGCGTCCAAATGTTTGACTTGGACACAATACCCCATAGCAACAGAGCAAAAATAGGTCCTTAGACATTTTTATTTTTTAAAAAAACAGATTGATAGCACATGTCAAAGCAAAAACCAGGCCATGATGTCGAAGGAATTGTCCGTAGAAATCCGGTACACGATTGTGTTGAGGCACAGATCTGGGGAAGCGTGCCAAAAAATGTCTGCAGCATTGAATATCCCCAAGAACACAGAGGCCTCCATCATTCATAAATGGAGAAAAAACATTGGCCCACTAAGACTCTTCCTAGAACTGGCCTCCCGGCCAAACTGAGCAATCAGGGGAGAAGGGCCTTGGTCGGGGAGGTGAACAATAACCTGATGGTCACTCTGATAGAGCTGCAGAGCAGCATTCCACCAATCAGGCCTTTTTGGTAGATGGCCAGACAGAACCACTCCCATTTAAAAGGCACATGACAGCCCATTTGGAGTTTGCTAAAAGCCACCTAAAGGACTCAGACCATGAGAAACAAGATTCTCTGGTCTGATGAAACCAAGATTGAACTCTTTAGCCTGAATGGGAAGCATCACGTCTGAAGGAAACCTGGCATCATCCCTACGGGGAAGCATGGTGGTGGCGATATCATGTTGTGGGGATATTTTTCAGAGGCAGGGACTGGGAGACTACTCAGGATCAAGAAAATGATGGGGCGAAGGTTCACCTTCCAACAGGACAACGACCATAGGCACACCCCCAAGACAATGCAGGAGTGGCTTTGGGACAAGTCTTTGAATGTCCTTGAGTGGCCCAGCCAGAGCCTGGACTTGAACCCGATCTAACATCTCTAGAGACACCTGCAAATAGCTCTGCAGCAACGCTCCCCATCCAACCTGACAGAGCTTTAGAGGATCTGCAGAGAAGAACGGGAGAAACTCCTCAACAACAGGTATGCTAAGGTTGTATCATCATACCCAAGAAAACTTGAGGCTGTAATCGCTGCCAAAGGTGCTTCAATTAAGTACTGAGTAAATAGTGTGAATACTTAAGGAAATGTGATATTTCAGCTTTCTGACCTTGAGCTGTTCTTGTCTATTAATGTTCTGTATTATGTCATGTTTCATGCTTTGTGTGGACCCCAGGAAGAGTAGCTGCTGCAAAAGCGGATTCTAATAAAAGACCCCAACATTCCCAAAACCACTAACTAAAGAGCAATGGATCCAGACATATCCCACATCCGTACCTGCATCATTTCCCATGCACACATATTCCAGATCACTAACCAGGGAGCAGCAGATGCCAGACAGCTATAATTCCAGATCACTAACCAGGGAGTAGCAGATGCCAGACAGACATAATTCAAGATCACTAACTAGGGAGCAGCAGATGCCAGACAGACATAACTCCATATCACTAACCAGGGAGCAGCAGATGCCAGACAGCTATAATTCCAGATCACTAACCAGGGAGCAGCAGATGCCAGACAGACATAACTCCAGATCACTAACCAGGGAGCAGCAGATGCCAGACAGACATAATTCAAGATCACTAACTAGGGAGCAGCAGATGCCAGACAGACATAACTCCAGATCACTAACCAGGGAGCAGCAGATGCCAGACAGACATAATTCAAGATCACTAACTAGGGAGCAGCAGATGCCAGACAGACATAACTCCAGATCACTAACCAGGGAGCAGCAGATGCCAGACAGACATAATTCAAGATCACTAACTAGGGAGCAGCAGATGCCAGACAGACATAACTCCAGATCACTAACCAGGGAGCAGCAGATGCCAGACAGCTATAATTCCAGATCACTAACCAGGGAGCAGCAGATGCCAGACAGACATAACTCCAGATCACTAACCAGGGAGCAGCAGATGCCAGACAGCTATAATTCCAGATCACTAACCAGGGAGCAGCAGATGCCAGACAGCTATAATTCCAGATCACTAACCAGGGAGCAGCAGATGCCAGACAGACATAATTCAAGATCACTAACTAGGGAGCAGCAGATGCCAGACAGACATAACTCCAGATCACTAACCAGGGAGCAGCAGATGCCAGACAGCTATAATTCCAGATCACTAACCAGGGAGCAGCAGATGCCAGACAGACATAATTCAAGATCACTAACTAGGGAGCAGCAGATGCCAGACAGACATAACTCCAGATCACTAACCAGGGAGCAGCAGATGCCAGACAGCTATAATTCCAGATCACTAACTAGGGAGCAGCAGATGCCAGACAGACATAACTCCAGATCACTAACCAGGGAGCAGCAGATGCCAGACAGCTATAATTCCAGATCACTAACTAGGGAGCAGCAGATGCCAGACAGACATAACTCCAGATCACTAACCAGGGAGCAGCAGATGCCAGACAGCTATAATTCCAGATCACTAACTAGGGAGCAGCAGATGCCAGACAGACATAACTCCAGATCACTAACCAGGGAGTAGCAGATGCCAGACAGACATAATTCAAGATCACTAATTAGGGAGCAGCAGATGCCAGACAGACATAATTCCAGATCACTAACTAGGGAGCAGCAGATGCCAGACAGACATAATTCCAGATCACTAACTAGGGAGCAGCAGATGCCAGACAGACATAATTCCAGATCACTAACCAGGGAGCAGCAGATGCCAGACAGCTATAATTCCAGATCACTAACTAGGGAGCAGCAGATGCCAGACAGACATAATTCCAGATCACTAACTAGGGAGCAGCAGATGCCAGACAGCTATAATTCCAGATCACTAACTAGGGAGCAGCAGATGCCAGACAGACATAATTCCAGATCACTAACTAGGGAGCAGCAGATGCCAGACAGACATAACTCCAGATCACTAACTAGGGAGCAGCAGATGCCAGACAGACATAATTCCAGATCACTAACTAGGGAGCAGCAGATGCCAGACAGACATAATTCCAGATCACTAACCAGGGAGCAGCAGATGCCAGACAGCTATAATTCCAGATCACTAACTAGGGAGCAGCAGATGCCAGACAGACATAATTCCAGATCACTAACTAGAGAGCAGCAGATGCCAGACAGACATAATTCCAGATCACTAACTAGGGAGCAGCAGATGCCAGACAGACATAATTCCAGATCACTAACTAGGGAGCAGCAGATGCCAGACAGACATAATTCCAGATCACTAACTAGAGAGCAGCAGATGCCAGACAGACATAATTCCAGATCACTAACTAGGGAGCAGCAGATGCCAGACAGACATAATTCCAGATCACTAACTAGGGAGCAGCAGATGCCAGACATACATAATTCCAGATCACTAACTAGGGAGCAGCAGATGCCAGACAGACATAATTCCAGATCACTAACTAGGGAGCAGCAGATGCCAGACAGACATAATTCCAGATCACTAACTAGGGAGCAACAAATGCCAGACAGAAATATCCCAGATCAGTACCTAAACTACAACAGATCCCAGACATATCCCAGATCAGCACCTGGACTACAACAGATCCCAGACATATCCCAGATCAGCACCTGGACTACAACAGATCCCAGACATATCCCAGATCAGCACCTGGACTACAACAGATCCCAGACATATCCCAGATCAGCACCTGGACTACAACAGATCCCAGACATATCCCAGATCAGTACCTGCAGCAGTACCAACAGATCCCAGACATATCCCAGATCAGCACCTGGACTACAACAGATCCCAGACATATTCCAGATTAGTACCTGCAGCAGTACCAACATATCCCAGACATATCCCAGATCAGTACCTGCAGCAGTTCTAGATCTCTAATTCAGAAAAAAATTATCTGCTTTTGAGCGCTACAATGCAGCTCCAGTTCAGCAGCGCCTGCTAAATGATTAGACACATGTTAAAATGATTCATCTTCACTTCCATTGCTTCCAACCCAGTTTCAAGACCTGCTGACAACCCTCACAGAACATTATCCTTAGCAGGAGGGAATATAACAAAAGAGAGATACCGGGGGAGGGAGAGAGACTGGAGGGGGAAAGGTAGAGAGAGACCAGGGGAGGGCGAGAGACTGGAGGGGGAAAGGTAGAGAGAGACCGGGGGAGAAAGTGGGAGAGAGATACCGGAGGAGGGAGAGAGACTGGAGGGGGAAAGGTAGAGAGAGACCGGGGGAGAAAGTGGGAGAGAGATACCGGGGGAGAAAGTGGGAGAGAGATACCGGGGGAGGGAGAGAGACTGGAGGGGGAAAGGTAGAGAGAGACCAGGGGAGAAAGTGGGAGAGAGATACCGGAGGAGGGAGAGAGACTGGAGGGGGAAAGGTAGAGAGAGACCAGGGGAGAAAGTGGGAGAGAGATACCGGGGGAGAAAGTGGGAGAGAGATACCGGGGGAGGGAGAGAGACTGGAGGGGGAAAGGTAGAGAGAGACCGGGGGAGAAAGTGGGAGAGAGATACCGGGGGAGGGAGAGAGACTGGAGGGGAAAGAGAGGGGCTGGAGGAAAGAGAGACTGGGGGAAAGATAGGGGCTGGAGGAAAGAGAGACTGGGAGAGAGAGAGGGGCTGGAGGAAAGAGAGACTGGGGGAGAGAGAGGGGCTGGGGTAAAGAGAGACTGGGGGAGAGAGAGGGGCTGTGGGAAAGAGAGACTGGGGGGCAGAGAGGGGCTGGGGGAAATAGAGGGGCTGGAGGAAAGAGAGACTGGGGGAGAGAGAGGGGCTGGAGGAAAGAGAGACTGGGAGAGAGAGAGGGGCTGGAGGAAAGAGAGACTGGGAGAGAGAGAGGGGCTGGAGGAAAGAGAGACTGGGAGAGAGAGAAAGGCTCAGAGCTGACTTGGAGAGAGTAGAGCTTTGGAGGGGCAGGAGAGAGGGGTTGTGGAGGAAGATATCCAGGCCAAGTGTGGGCCAGAAGTGGTTTTATTCAGGGCCCCAAGTGCAAAAAGGTGTTGATTTATATACTGTAGATGATGTGAGGAGATGGGTAGAAATAGGCAATAACCTGAAGCTTGCTGCAGACTGACAATGCTTCTATAATGTAGCAGGTGATGCAGACTGACTATACTACTATAATGTAGAGTGTGATGCAGACTGACTATACTACTTTAACATAGAGCGTGATGCAGACTGAAAATGCTTCTATAATGTAGCAGGTGATGCAGACTGACTATACTACTATAACGTAGAGTGTGATGCAGACTGACTATACTACTATAACATAGAGCGTGATGCAGACTGACTATACTACTATAACGTAGAGTGTGATGCAGACTGACTATACTACTATAACGTAGAGCGTGATGCAGACTGACTATACTACTATAATGTAGAGTGTGATGCAGACTGACTATACTACTATAAAGTAGAGCGTGATGCAGACTGACTATACTACTATAACGTAGAGCGTGATGCAGACTGACTATACTACTATAACGTAGAGCGTGATGCAGACTGACTATACTACTATAACGTAGAGCGTGATGCAGACTGACTATACTACTATAACGTAGAGCGTGATGCAGACTGACTTTACTACTATAACGTAGAGCGTGATGCAGACTGACTATACTACTATAATGTAGAGTGTGATGCAGACTGACTATACTACTTTAACGTAGAGCGTGATGCAGACTGACTAAACTACTATAACGTAGAGCGTGATGCAGACTGACTATACTACTATAACGTAGAGCGTAATGCAGACTGACTATACTACTATAACGTAGAGCGTGATGCAGACTGACTATACTACTATAACGTAGAGCGTGATGCAGACTGACTATACTACTATAACGTAGAGCGTGATGCAGACTGACTATACTACTATAACGTAGAGCGTGATGCAGACTGACTATACTACTATAACGTAGAGCGTGATGCAGACTGACTAAACTACTATAACGTAGAGCGTGATGCAGACTGACTATACTACTATAACGTAGAGCGTGATGCAGACTGACTAAACTACTATAACGTAGAGCGTGATGCAGACTGACTATACTACTATAACGTAGAGCGTGATGCAGACTGACTAAACTACTATAACGTAGAGCGTGATGCAGACTGACTATACTACTATAATGAAGAGTGTGATGCAGACTGACTATACTACTATAACGTAGAGCGTGATGCAGACTGACTATACTACTATAACGTAGAGAGTGATGCAGACTGACTATACTACTATAACGTAGAGTGTGATGCAGACTGATTATCACCTGGAGCGAGGAGGGCTGCTACTGGGGCATGTCAGGGCTTGTTGTTTTGAAGACGGAGGGACTTGAATGTCTATACACATGCAGTACTAGACCGTAGATATCTCAATTAAATGTCAATTGTAATGTTCTGAACTGTCTTTATTTTCTTCCTACCGTAAATCCCACATCAGCTGGCATGTGGTTATCCACTATTCTTTAGCCATGCTGGGTGACGATGTGATGTCCTTCTTGTATTTGGACAAGCGTATGAAATCCTGCCTGGCTTATGGATAGAGAAACGGTGTGGAGTTGCAGAGGGGTTTTCCTCAGGCCAGGGTTGAACTGGACATTGGAGCCAAGACAGGACAGGAAATGAGAGGACAGGAAACGAAAGGACAGTGCGGGACAAGAGGACAGGACAGAGAAACAGGACAGGAGGACAGGACAGAGAGATAGGACAGGACAGACGGACAGGACAGACAGACAGAAACAAACAGAACAGGGGGACAGGACAGGATAGAGGGACAGGACAGAACAGAGAGACAGGACAGGACAGATTAGACAGGACAGGACATTTAACACTTTCAGTTAACATTATTTTTAATCCTTTTAGTGTATATTTCTGTCCCATAAACCGTTCTAGACCAGTGACTAAAGTTCCCTATAATTTTTTTAATCTTTGAGCAAATTTCAGGTCTGCTGAGTACGAAATTGAATGTTGTGAAAATTCTTCGCAACTTTCGACAAACGTTTACTGTGAACACTGAGGCTGTACCCGCTTTATGTTAAAACAAACAGTGGTCATGTAGGCTACTGTGGCTATTTGATCATAATGTAGGCGTACCAGAGTGGCCTAA
Source organism: Oncorhynchus keta (assembly GCF_023373465.1). Classification (NCBI taxonomy): domain Eukaryota; kingdom Metazoa; phylum Chordata; class Actinopteri; order Salmoniformes; family Salmonidae; genus Oncorhynchus; species Oncorhynchus keta. The sequence continues at coordinate 50,321,019 of NC_068445.1, read as the reverse complement.
TATCAAAAACAACAGACAAAATGCCTCCCATAAAATGTTAACATGGAAATAGCTGTTCAATCATTCAGACTACAGTAACAGCCAAAATGTGGTGTTCAATCTTGTGATTCTCTGCGTGCTCAGTGAAGCCATGGACAGGACTCAGGGTTAGAGGTAGTGTTGTCAGAGGTCTTTATGATCAGTGAGGAAAGAACTCATCTGTCTCCAAACTGTGGGTTGATTCTGAACTGGCAAGGAGAACATGTTCCAGAGTGATCTGGCATGAATCACACTAGTGAAGTGTTCAACTTCGGATTCCCTGTTGCCTCCTAAGTTTCAGTTGTGTGAAGTCCTCACCAGACCCTGCTAAGCCTGTTTCTATGTGCTGGGTCTACGACTGTGTTAATATGAGGACTGTGTTTCTATGAGGACTGTGTTTCTATGAGGACTGTGTTTCTATGAGGACTGTGTTTCTATGAGGACTGTGTTTCTATGTGGACTGAGTTTATATGTGGACTGAGTTTTTATGTGGACTGTGTTTCTATGTGGACTGTGTTTTTATGTGGACTGTGTTTCTATGTGGACTGTGTTTCTATGTGGACTGTGTTTTTATGTGGACTGTGTTTGTATGAGGACTGAGTTTTTATGTGGACTGTGTTTTTATGTGGACTGTGTTTCTATGTGGACTGTGTTTTTATGTGGACTGTGTTTTTATGTGGACTGTGTTTTTATGTGGACTGTGTTTCTATGTGGACTGTGTTTTTATGTGGACTGTGTTTCTATGTGGACTGTGTTTTTATGTGGACTGTGTTTCTATGTGGACTGTGTTTCTATGTGGACTGTGTTTTTATGTGGACTGTGTTTCTATGTGGACTGTGTTTTTATGTGGACTGAGTTTCTATGTGGACTGTGTTTCTATGTGGACTGTGTTTTTGAGGACTGAGTTTTTATGTGGACTGTGTTTTTATGGACTGTGTTTTTATGTGGACTGTGTTTTTATGTGGACTGTGTTTTTATGTGGACTGTGTTTCTATGTGGACTGTGTTTTTTGTGGACTGTGTTTCTATGTGGACTGTGTTTTTATGTGGACTGTGTTTTTATGTGGACTGTGTTTTTATGTGGACTGTGTTTCTATGTGGACTGTGTTTTTATGTGGACTGTGTTTTATGTGGACTGTGTTTTTATGTGGACTATGTGGACTGTGTTTTTATGTGGACTGAGTTTCTATGTGGACTGTGTTTTTATGTGGACTGTGTTTTTATGTGGACTGTGTTTCTATGTGGACTGTGTTTTTATGTGGACTGTGTTTCTATGTGGACTGTGTTTTTATGTGGACTGTGTTTTTTGTGGACTGTGTTTTTATGTGGACTGTGTTTTTATGTGGACTGTGTTTCTATGTGGACTGTGTTTTTATGTGGACTGTGTTTCTATGTGGACTGTGTTTTTATGTGGACTGTGTTTCTATGTGGACTGTGTTTTTATGTGGACTGAGTTTCTATGTGGACTGTGTTTCTATGTGGACTGTGTTTGTATGAGGACTGAGTTTTTATGTGGATTGTGTTTTTATGTGGACTGAGTTTCTATGTGGACTGTGTTTCTATGTGGACTGTGTTTTTATGTGGACTGTGTTTCTATGTGGACTGTGTTTTTATGTGGACTGTGTTTATATGTGGACCGAGTTTTTATGTGGACTGAGTTTTTATGTGGACTGTGTTTCTATGTGGACTGTGTTTTTATGTGGACTGTGTTTCTATGTGGACTGTGTTTTTATGTGGACTGTGTTTCTATGTGGACTGTGTTTCTATGTGGACTGTGTTTCTATGTGGACTGTGTTTCTATGTGGACTGTGTTTTTATGTGGACTGTGTTTATACGTGGACTGTGTTTTTATGTGGACTGTGTTTTTATGTGGACTGTGTTTATATGTGGACTGTGTTTTTATGTGGACTGTGTTTTTATGTGGACTGTGTTTTTATGTGGACTGTGTTTTTATGTGGACTGTGTTTCTACGTGGACTGTGTTTTTATGTGGACTGTGTTTCTATGTGGACTGTGTTTTTATGTGGACTGTGTTTTTATGTGGACTGTGTTTTTATGTGGACTGTGTTTCTATGTGGACTGTGTTTTTATGTGGACTGTGTTTCTATGTGGACTTTGTTTTTATGTGGACTGTGTTTCTATGTGGACTGTGTTTCTATGTGGACTGTGTTTCTATGTGGACTGTGTTTCTATGTGGACTGTGTTTTTATGTGGACTGAGTTTCTATGTGGACTGTGTTTCTATGTGGACTGTGTTTGTATGAGGACTGAGTTTTTATGTGGACTGTGTTTTTATGTGGACTGAGTTTCTATGTGGACTGTGTTTCTATGTGGACTGTGTTTTTATGTGGACTGTGTTTCTATGTGGACTGTGTTTTTATGTGGACTGTGTTTATATGTGGACTGAGTTTTTATGTGGACTGAGTTTTTATGTGGACTGTGTTTTTATGTGGACTGTGTTTCTATGTGGACTGTGTTTTTATGTGGACTGTGTTTTTATGTGGACTGTGTTTCTATGTGGACTGTGTTTCTATGTGGACTTTCTATGTGGACTGTGTTTCTACGTGGACTGTGTTTCTACGTGGACTGTGTTTCTACGTGGACTGTGTTTCTACGTGGACTGTGTTTCTATGTGGACTGTGTTTATACGTGGACTGTGTTTTTATGTGGACTGTGTTTTTATGTGGACTGTGTTTATATGTGGACTGTGTTTTTATGTGGACTGTGTTTCCGTGTGGACTGTGTTTCTGTGTGGACTGTGTTTCTATGTGGTCTGTGTTTTTATGTGGACTGTGGACTGTGTTTCTGTGTGAACTGTGTTTTTATGTGGACTGTGTTTATATTTGGACTGTGTTTCTACGTGGACTGTGTTTCTACGTGGACTGTGTTTCTACGTGGACTGTGTTTCTATGTGGACTGTGTTTTTATGTGGACTGTGTTTCTATGTGGACTGTGTTTCTATGTGGACTGTGTTTCTATGTGGACTGTGTTTCTATGTGGACTGTGTTTTTATGTGGACTGTGTTTCTATGTGGACTGTGTTTGTATGAGGACTGAGTTTTTATGTGGACTGTGTTTTTATGTGGACTGAGTTTCTATGTGGACTGTGTTTCTATGTGGACTGTGTTTTTATGTGGACTGTGTTTCTATGTGGACTGTGTTTTTATGTGGACTGTGTTTATATGTGGACTGAGTTTTTATGTGGACTGAGTTTTTATGTGGACTGTGTTTTTATGTGGACTGTGTTTCTATGTGGACTGTGTTTTTATGTGGACTGTGTTTGTATGAGGACTGAGTTTTTATGTGGACTGTGTTTTTATGTGGACTGAGTTTCTATGTGGACTGTGTTTCTATGTGGACTGTGTTTTTATGTGGAATGTGTTTCTATGTGGACTGTGTTTTTATGTGGACTGTGTTTATATGTGGACCGAGTTTTTATGTGGACTGAGTTTTTATGTGGACTGTGTTTTTATGTGGACTGTGTTTCTATGTGGACTGTGTTTTTATGTGGACTGTGTTTTTATGTGGACTGTGTTTCTATGTGGACTGTGTTTCTATGTGGACTTTCTATGTGGACTGTGTTTCTACGTGGACTGTGTTTCTACGTGGACTGTGTTTCTACGTGGACTGTGTTTCTACGTGGACTGTGTTTCTATGTGGACAGAGTTTCTATGTGGACTGTGTTTCTATGTGGACTGAGTTTATATGTGGACTGAGTTTTTATGTGGACTGTGTTTCTATGTGGACTGTGTTTTTATGTGGACTGTGTTTCTATGTGGACTGTGTTTCTATGTGGACTGTGTTTCTATGTGGACTGTGTTTTTATGTGGACTGTGTTTGTATGAGGACTGAGTTTTTATGTGGACTGTGTTTTTATGTGGACTGTGTTTTATGTGGACTGTGTTTTTATGTGGACTGTGTTTTTATGTGGACTGTGTTTTTATGTGGACTGTGTTTCTATGTGGACTGTGTTTTTATGTGGACTGTGTTTCTATGTGGACTGTGTTTTTATGTGGACTGTGTTTCTATGTGGACTGTGTTTCTATGTGGACTGTGTTTTTATGTGGACTGTGTTTCTATGTGGACTGTGTTTTTATGTGGACTGAGTTTCTATGTGGACTGTGTTTCTATGTGGACTGTGTTTGTATGAGGACTGAGTTTTTATGTGGACTGTGTTTTTATGTGGACTGTGTTTTTATGTGGACTGTGTTTTTATGTGGACTGTGTTTTTATGTGGACTGTGTTTTTATGTGGACTGTGTTTCTATGTGGACTGTGTTTTTATGTGGACTGTGTTTCTATGTGGACTGTGTTTTTATGTGGACTGTGTTTTTATGTGGACTGTGTTTTTATGTGGACTGTGTTTCTATGTGGACTGTGTTTTTATGTGGACTGTGTTTCTATGTGGACTGTGTTTTTATGTGGACTGTGTTTCTATGTGGACTGTGTTTTTATGTGGACTGAGTTTCTATGTGGACTGTGTTTCTATGTGGACTGTGTTTGTATGAGGACTGAGTTTTTATGTGGACTGTGTTTTTATGTGGACTGAGTTTCTATGTGGACTGTGTTTCTATGTGGACTGTGTTTTTATGTGGACTGTGTTTCTATGTGGACTGTGTTTTTATGTGGACTGTGTTTATATGTGGACCGAGTTTTTATGTGGACTGAGTTTTTATGTGGACTGTGTTTTTATGTGGACTGTGTTTCTATGTGGACTGTGTTTTTATGTGGACTGTGTTTTTATGTGGACTGTGTTTCTATGTGGACTGTGTTTCTATGTGGACTTTCTATGTGGACTGTGTTTCTACGTGGACTGTGTTTCTACGTGGACTGTGTTTCTACGTGGACTGTGTTTCTACGTGGACTGTGTTTCTATGTGGACTGTGTTTATACGTGGACTGTGTTTTTATGTGGACTGTGTTTTTATGTGGACTGTGTTTATATGTGGACTGTGTTTTTATGTGGACTGTGTTTCCGTGTGGACTGTGTTTCTGTGTGGACTGTGTTTCTATGTGGTCTGTGTTTTTATGTGGACTGTGGACTGTGTTTCTGTGTGAACTGTGTTTTTATGTGGACTGTGTTTATATTTGGACTGTGTTTCTACATGGACTGTGTTTCTACGTGGACTGTGTTTCTACGTGGACTGTGTTTCTATGTGGACTGTGTTTTTATGTGGACTGTGTTTCTATGTGGACTGTGTTTCTATGTGGACTGTGTTTCTATGTGGACTGTGTTTCTATGTGGACTGTGTTTTTATGTGGACTGTGTTTCTATGTGGACTGTGTTTGTATGAGGACTGAGTTTTTATGTGGACTGTGTTTTTATGTGGACTGAGTTTCTATGTGGACTGTGTTTCTATGTGGACTGTGTTTTTATGTGGACTGTGTTTCTATGTGGACTGTGTTTTTATGTGGACTGTGTTTATATGTGGACTGAGTTTTTATGTGGACTGAGTTTTTATGTGGACTGTGTTTTTATGTGGACTGTGTTTCTATGTGGACTGTGTTTTTATGTGGACTGTGTTTGTATGAGGACTGAGTTTTTATGTGGACTGTGTTTTTATGTGGACTGAGTTTCTATGTGGACTGTGTTTCTATGTGGACTGTGTTTTTATGTGGAATGTGTTTCTATGTGGACTGTGTTTTTATGTGGACTGTGTTTATATGTGGACCGAGTTTTTATGTGGACTGAGTTTTTATGTGGACTGTGTTTTTACGTGGACTGTGTTTCTATGTGGACTGTGTTTTTATGTGGACTGTGTTTTTATGTGGACTGTGTTTCTATGTGGACTGTGTTTCTATGTGGACTTTCTATGTGGACTGTGTTTCTACGTGGACTGTGTTTCTACGTGGACTGTGTTTCTACGTGGACTGTGTTTCTACGTGGACTGTGTTTCTATGTGGACTGTGTTTATACGTGGACTGTGTTTTTATGTGGACTGAGTTTCTATGTGGACTGTGTTTCTATGTGGACTGAGTTTATATGTGGACTGAGTTTTTATGTGGACTGTGTTTCTATGTGGACTGTGTTTTTATGTGGACTGTGTTTCTATGTGGACTGTGTTTCTATGTGGACTGTGTTTCTATGTGGACTGTGTTTTTATGTGGACTGTGTTTGTATGAGGACTGAGTTTTTATGTGGACTGTGTTTTTATGTGGACTGTGTTTCTATGTGGACTGTGTTTTTATGTGGACTGTGTTTTTATGTGGACTGTGTTTTTATGTGGACTGTGTTTCTATGTGGACTGTGTTTTTATGTGGACTGTGTTTTTATGTGGACTGTGTTTTTATGTGGACTGTGTTTCTATGTGGACCGAGTTTTTATGTGGACTGTGTTTTTATGTGGACTGTGTTTTTATGTGGACTGTGTTTTTATGTGGACTGTGTTTATATGTGGACCGAGTTTTTATGTGGACTGAGTTTTTATGTGGACTGTGTTTTTATGTGGACTGTGTTTCTATGTGGACTGTGTTTTTATGTGGACTGTGTTTTTATGTGGACTGTGTTTCTATGTGGACTGTGTTTCTATGTGGACTTTCTATGTGGACTGTGTTTCTACGTGGACTGTGTTTCTACGTGGACTGTGTTTCTACGTGGACTGTGTTTCTACGTGGACTGTGTTTCTATGTGGACTGTGTTTATACGTGGACTGTGTTTTTATGTGGACTGAGTTTCTATGTGGACTGTGTTTCTATGTGGACTGAGTTTATATGTGGACTGAGTTTTTATGTGGACTGTGTTTCTATGTGGACTGTGTTTTTATGTGGACTGTGTTTCTATGTGGACTGTGTTTCTATGTGGACTGTGTTTCTATGTGGACTGTGTTTTTATGTGGACTGTGTTTGTATGAGGACTGAGTTTTTATGTGGACTGTGTTTTTATGTGGACTGTGTTTCTATGTGGACTGTGTTTTTATGTGGACTGTGTTTTTATGTGGACTGTGTTTTTATGTGGACTGTGTTTCTATGTGGACTGTGTTTTTATGTGGACTGTGTTTCTATGTGGACTGTGTTTTTATGTGGACTGTGTTTCTATGTGGACTGTGTTTCTATGTGGACTGTGTTTTTATGTGGACTGTGTTTCTATGTGGACTGTGTTTTTATGTGGACTGAGTTTCTATGTGGACTGTGTTTCTATGTGGACTGTGTTTGTATGAGGACTGAGTTTTTATGTGGACTGTGTTTTTATGTGGACTGTGTTTTTATGTGGACTGTGTTTTTATGTGGACTGTGTTTTTATGTGGACTGTGTTTTTATGTGGACTGTGTTTCTATGTGGACTGTGTTTTTATGTGGACTGTGTTTCTATGTGGACTGTGTTTTTATGTGGACTGTGTTTTTATGTGGACTGTGTTTTTATGTGGACTGTGTTTCTATGTGGACTGTGTTTTTATGTGGACTGTGTTTCTATGTGGACTGTGTTTTTATGTGGACTGTGTTTTTCTGAGTTTTTATGTGGACTGTGTTTTTATGTGGACTGAGTTTCTATGTGGACTGTGTTTCTATGTGGACTGTGTTTTTTGTATGAGGACTGTGTTTTTATGTGGACTGTGTTTTTATGTGGACTGAGTTTCTATGTGGACTGTGTTTTTATGTGGACTGTGTTTTTATGTGGACTGTGTTTCTATGTGGACTGTGTTTTTATGTGGACTGTGTTTATATGTGGACTGTGTTTTATGTGGACTGTGTTTTTATGTGGACTGTGTTTTTATGTGGACTGTGTTTCTATGTGGACTGTGTTTTTATGTGGACTGTGTTTTTATGTGGACTGTGTTTCTATGTGGACTGTGTTTCTATGTGGACTTTCTATGTGGACTGTGTTTCTACGTGGACTGTGTTTCTACGTGGACTGTGTTTCTACGTGGACTGTGTTTCTACGTGGACTGTGTTTCTATGTGGACTGTGTTTATACGTGGACTGTGTTTTTATGTGGACTGTGTTTTTATGTGGACTGAGTTTATATGTGGACTGTGTTTTTATGTGGACTGTGTTTCTATGTGGACTGTGTTTTTATGTGGACTGTGTTTCTATGTGGACTGTGTTTCTATGTGGACTGTGTTTCTATGTGGACTGTGTTTTTATGTGGACTGTGTTTGTATGAGGACTGAGTTTTTATGTGGACTGTGTTTTTATGTGGACTGTGTTTCTATGTGGACTGTGTTTTTATGTGGACTGTGTTTTTATGTGGACTGTGTTTTTATGTGGACTGTGTTTCTATGTGGACTGTGTTTTTATGTGGACTGTGTTTCTATGTGGACTGTGTTTTTATGTGGACTGTGTTTCTATGTGGACTGTGTTTCTATGTGGACTGTGTTTCTATGTGGACTGTGTTTCTATGTGGACTGTGTTTTTATGTGGACTGTGTTTATACGTGGACTGTGTTTTTATGTGGACTGTGTTTTTATGTGGACTGTGTTTATATGTGGACTGTGTTTTTATGTGGACTGTGTTTTTATGTGGACTGTGTTTTTATGTGGACTGTGTTTTTATGTGGACTGTGTTTCTACGTGGACTGTGTTTTTATGTGGACTGTGTTTCTATGTGGACTGTGTTTTTATGTGGACTGTGTTTTTATGTGGACTGTGTTTTTATGTGGACTGTGTTTCTATGTGGACTGTGTTTTTATGTGGACTGTGTTTCTATGTGGTCTATGTTTTTATGTGGACTGTGGACTGTGTTTCTGTGTGAACTGTGTTTTTATGTGGACTGTGTTTATATTTGGACTGTGTTTCTACGTGGACTGTGTTTCTACGTGGACTGTGTTTCTGGACGTGGACTGTGTTTCTATGTGGACTGTGTTTTTATGTGGACTGTGTTTCTATGTGGACTGTGTTTCTATGTGGACTGTGTTTCTATGTGGACTGTGTTTCTATGTGGACTGTGTTTTTATGTGGACTGTGTTTCTATGTGGACTGTGTTTGTATGAGGACTGAGTTTTTATGTGGACTGTGTTTTTATGTGGACTGAGTTTCTATGTGGACTGTGTTTCTATGTGGACTGTGTTTCTACGTGGACTGTGTTTCTACGTGGACTGTGTTTCTACGTGGACTGTGTTTCTATGTGGACTGTGTTTATACGTGGACTGTGTTTTTATGTGGACTGTGTTTTTATGTGGACTGAGTTTATATGTGGACCGAGTTTTTATGTGGACTGTGTTTCTATGTGGACTGTGTTTTTATGTGGACTGTGTTTCTATGTGGACTGTGTTTCTATGTGGACTGTGTTTCTATGTGGACTGTGTTTTTATGTGGACTGTGTTTGTATGTGGAGGACTGGACTGTGTTTTTATGTGGACTGTGTTTTTATGTGGACTGTGTTTCTATGTGGACTGTGTTTTTATGTGGACTGTGTTTTATGTGGACTGTGTTTTTATGTGGACTGTGTTTCTATGTGGACTGTGTTTTTATGTGGACTGTGTTTCTATGTGGACTGTGTTTTTATGTGGACTGTGTTTCTATGTGGACTGTGTTTATATGTGGACTGTGTTTCTATGTGGACTGTGTTTCTATGTGGACTGTGTTTTTATGTGGACTGTGTTTATATGTGGACTGTGTTTTTATGGACTGTGTTTTTATGTGGACTGTGTTTATATGTGGACTGTGTTTTTATGTGGACTGTGTTTTTATGTGGACTGTGTTTTTATGTGGACTGTGTTTTTATGTGGACTACGTGGACTGTGTTTCTATGTGGACTGTGTTTTTATGTGGACTGTGTTTCTATGTGGACTGTGTTTTTATGTGGACTGTGTTTTTATGTGGACTGTGTTTTTATGTGGACTGTGTTTCTATGTGGACTGTGTTTTTATGTGGACTGTGTTTCTATGTGGTCTATGTTTTTATGTGGACTGTGGACTGTGTTTCTGTGTGAACTGTGTTTTTATGTGGACTGTGTTTATATTTGGACTGTGTTTCTACGTGGACTGTGTTTCTACGTGGACTGTGTTTCTACGTGGACTGTGTTTCTATGTGGACTGTGTTTTTATGTGGACTGTGTTTCTATGTGGACTGTGTTTCTATGTGGACTGTGTTTCTATGTGGACTGTGTTTCTATGTGGACTGTGTTTTTATGTGGACTGTGTTTCTATGTGGACTGTGTTTGTATGAGGACTGAGTTTTTATGTGGACTGTGTTTTTATGTGGACTGAGTTTCTATGTGGACTGTGTTTCTATGTGGACTGTGTTTTTATGTGGACTGTGTTTCTATGTGGACTGTGTTTTTATGTGGACTGTGTTTATATGTGGACTGAGTTTTTATGTGGACTGAGTTTTTATGTGGACTGTGTTTTTATGTGGACTGTGTTTTTATGTGGACTGTGTTTCTATGTGGACTGTGTTTCTATGTGGACTTTCTATGTGGACTGTGTTTCTACGTGGACTGTGTTTCTACGTGGACTGTGTTTCTACATGGACTGTGTTTCTACGTGGACTGTGTTTCTATGTGGACTGTGTTTATACGTGGACTGTGTTTTTATGTGGACTGTGTTTTTATGTGGACTGTGTTTATATGTGGACTGTGTTTTTATGTGGACTGTGTTTCTGTGTGAACTGTGTTTCTGTGTGGACTGTTTCTGTGTGGACTGTGTTTCTATGTGGTCTGTGTTTTTATGTGGACTGTGGACTGTGTTTCTGTGTGAACTGTGTTTTTATGTGGACTGTGCTTATATTTGGACTGTGTTTCTACGTGGACTGTGTTTCTACGTGGACTGTGTTTCTACGTGGACTGTGTTTCTATGAGGACTGTGTTTCTATGAGGACTGTGTTTCTATGAGGACTGTGTTTCTATGAGGACTGTGTTTCTATGAGGACTGTGTTTCTATGAGGACTGTGTTTCTATGTGGTCTGTGTTTTTATGTGGACTGTGGACTGTGTTTCTGTGTGAACTGTGTTTTTATGTGGACTGTGTTTATATGTGGACTGTGTTTCTACGTGGACTGTGTTTCTACGTGGACTGTGTTTCTATGTGGACTGTGTTTCTATGTGGACTTTCTTTCTATGTGGACTGTGTTTCTAAGTGAACTGTGTTTCTATGTGGACTGTGTTTCTATGTGGACTGTGTTTCTATGTGGACTGTGTTTTTATGTGGACTGTGTTTCTATGTGGACTGTGTTTCTATGTGGACTGTGTTTTTATGTGGACTGTGTTTCTATGTGGACTGTGTTTCTATGTGGACTGTGTTTCCACGTGGACTGTGTTTCTACGCGGACTGTGTTTCTATGTGGACTGTGTTTCTAAGTGGACTGTGTTTCTATGTGGACTGTGTTTCTACGTGGACTGTGTTTCTCCCATGGACTGTGTTACTACATGGTGGTTCTTTGTGGACTGTGGTTCTTTGTGGACTGTGTTTATACGTGGACTGTGTTTATACGTGGACTGTGTTTATACGTGGACTGTATTTATACGTGGACAGTGGTTCTACGTGGATTGTGTTTCTACTTGGACTGTGTTTCTAAGTGGACTGTGTTTCTTTGTGGACTGTGTTTCTACGTGGTGTTTCCACACGGACTGTGTTTCTCCATGGACTGTGTTTCCACGTGGACTGTGTTTCTCCATGGACTGTGTTTCCACGTGGACTGTGTTTCTCCATGGACTGTGTTTCTACGTGGACTGTGTTTCTCTGTGGATTGTGTTTCTACATGGTGTTTCCATGCGGACTGTGTTTTCACGCGGACTGTGTTTCTATGTGGACTGTGTTTCTACGGGGACTGTGTTTCTCCATGGACTGTGTTTCCACGTGGACTGTGTTTCTACGTGGACTGTGTTTCTACGTGGACTGTGTTTCTACGTGGACTGTGTTTCTCCATGGACTGTGTTACTACATGGTGGTTCTACGTGGACTGTGGTTCTACGTGGACTGTGGTTCTACTTGGATTGTGTTTCTATGTGGACTGTGTTTCTAACTGGACTGTGTTTCTTTGTGGACTGTGTTTCTACATGGTGTTTCCACACAGACTGTGTTTCTCCATGGACTTTGTTTCTCCATGGACTGTGTTTCTACGTGGACTGTGTTTCTCCGTGGACTGTGTTTCTCTGTGGATTGTGTTTCTACGTGGATTGTGTTTCTACGTGGTGTTTCCACGCGGACTGTGTTTCTACGCGGACTGTGTTTCTACATGGACTGTGTTTGTCCATGGACTGTGTTTCTCCCGTGGACTGTGTTACTACTTAGTGTTTCTACGTGGACTGTGTTTCTCCCGTGGACTGTGTTACTACTTAGTGTTTCTACGTGGACTGTGTTTGTCCGTGGACTGTGTTTCTCCCGTGGACTGTGTTACTACTTAGTGTTTCTACGTGGACTGTGTTTCTACGTGGACTGTGTTTCTCCCATGGACTGTGTTACTACATGGTGTTTCTACATGGACTGTGTTACTACATGGTGTTTCTACGTGGACTGTGTTACTACATGGTGTTTCTACATGGACTGTGTTACTACATGGTGTTTCTACATGGACTGTGTTACTACATGGTGTTTCTACATGGACTGTGTTACTACATGGTGTTTCTACATGGACTGTGTTATTACATGGTGTTTCTACGTGGACTGTGTTACTACATGGTGTTTCTACGTGGACTGTGTTACTACATGGTGTTTCTACGTGGACTGTGTTTCTACATGGACTGTGTTTCTACATGGACTGTGTTTCTACATGGACTGTGTTACTACATGGTGTTTCTACATGGACTGTGTTATTACATGGTGTTTCTACGTGGACTGTGTTACTACATGGTGTTTCTACGTGGACTGTGTTTCTACATGGACTGTGTTACTACATGGTGTTTCTACATGGACTGTGTTACTACATGGTGTTCCTTCGTGGACTGTGTTACTACATGGTGTTTCTACATGGACTGTGTTTCTACATGGACTGTGTTTCTACATGGTGTTTCTACATGGACTGTGTTATTACATGGTGTTTCTACGTGGACTGTGAGGGAGAGAGAGAGAGAGAGAGAGAGAGAGAGAGAGAGAGAGAGAGAGAGAGAGAGAGAGAGAGAGAGAGAGAGAGAGGGAGGGGGGAGAGAGAGAGAGAGAGAGAGAGAGAGAGAGAGGGGGAGGGAGGGAGGGAGGGAGGGAGGGAGGGAGGGAGAGAGAGAGAGAGAGAGAGAGAGAGAGAGGGGGAGGGAGGGAGGGAGGGAGATTGAGAGAGAGAGAGAGAGAGAGAGAGAGAGAGAGAGAGAGAGAGAGAGAGAGAGAGAGAGAGAGAGAGGGAGGGAGGGAGGGAGGGAGGGAGGGAGGGAGGGAGGGAGAGAGAGAGAGAGGAGAGAGAGAGAGAGAGAGAGAGAGAGAGAGAGAGAGAGAGAGAGAGAGAGAGAGAGAGAGAGAGAGAGAGAGAGAGAGAGAGAGAGAGAGAGAGAGAGAGAGGGAGGGAGGGAGGGAGGGAGGGAGGGAGGGAGAGAGAGAGAGAGAGAGAGAACACTGTATCTCAAATCCCACTGACACCATTATAAATATAACCCATATTGATGTTTATTTATTTTCCTTTTAAAGAAAGAGAGAGAGAGAGACAAAGATAAAGAGAGGAAGAAAGAAAGAGAGGAAGATAGAAAGAGAAAGAAAGAGAGAGGGAGAGAGAGAGATCAGATCATGGTCTGATGAAAGAGAGAAAATCATATGGTCCTTTCCTTTTTAATGAGGAAATCATTACAAAACCTTCTGTTACTGAGAAAGCAGGAATGGCACTGGGACATTATGAGGCAATTGTCCTCAAGTCACTGGAGCAGTTACACTCATGTCTTAAAACCCATCAGCCCGTAGTCACATCAAGAATAATGGCAGAAATGAAATGCATTCCGAGTCATAAATGTATCCGAATCCTAAATTCCAAATCTACTGTCAGGTTACAGGGCAATCAACAAATGTTCAACTTTCTCTTTCTCTGACTACCAGCTAGTGGCATGGAAGAAAACTGAAAAACAATTGTTCCATACCTCCTTCTATAGTACTCGTTCCCTAACTCCTATAGTACTCATTCCCTACCTCCTCCTATAGGACTCATTCCTTACCTCCTATAGTACTCATTCCCTACCTCCTCCTATAGTACTCATTCCCTACCTCCTCCTATAGTACTCATTCCCTACCTCCTCCTATAGTACTCATTCCCTACCTCCTCCTATAGTACTCATTCCCTACCTCCTCCTATAGTACTCATTCCCTACCTCCTTCTATATTACTCATTCCCTACCTCCTTCTATAGTACTCATTCCCTACCTCCTTCTATAGTACTCATTCCCTACCTCCTTCTATAGTACTCATTCCCTACCTCCTCCTATGTTACTCGTTCTCTACCTCCTCCTATAGTACTCATTCCCTACCTCCTTCTATGTTACTCGTTCCCTACCTCCTTCTATATTACTCATTCCCTACCTCCTATAGTACTCATTCCCTACCTCCTTCTATGTTACTCATTCCCTACCTCCAATGTTACTCATTCCCTACCTCCTCCTATAATACTCATTCCCTACCTCCTTCTATAGTACTCATTCCCTACCTCCTCCTATGTTACTCATTCCCTACCTCCTATAGTACTCGTACCTACCTCCTCCTATAGTACTCATTCCCTACCTCCTATAGTACTCATTCCCTACCTCCTTCTATGGTACTCATTCCCTACCTCCAATGTTACTCATTCCCTACCTCCTCCTATAATACTCATTCCCTACCTCCTTCTATAGTACTCATTCCCTACCTCCTCCTATAGTACTCATTCCCTACCTCCTCCTATAGTAATCATTCCCTACCTCCTCCAATGTTACTCATTCCCTACCTCCTCCTATGTTACTCATTCCCTACCTCCTCCTATAGTACTCATTCCCTACCTCCTTCTATATCACTCATTCCCTACCTCCTCCTATAGTACTCATTCCCTACCTCCTCCTATAGTACTCATTCCCTAACTCCTCCTATAGGACTCATTCCCTACCTTCTCCTATAGTACTCATTCCCTACCTCCTCCTATAGTACTCATTCCCTACCTCCTCCTATAGTACTCATTCCCTACCTCCTCCTATAGTACTCATTCCCTACCTCCTCCTATAGGACTCATTCCCTACCTCCTCCTATAGTACTCATTCCCTACCTCCTCCTATAGTACTCATTCCCTACCTCCTCCTATAGGACTCATTCCCTACCTCCTCCTATAGTACTCGTTCCCTACCTCCTCCTATAGTACTCATTCCCTACCTCCTCCTATAGTACTCATTCCCTACCTCCTCCTATAGTACTCATTCCCTACCTCCTTCTATAGTACTCATTCCCTACCTCCTCCTATAGTACTCATTCCCTACCTCCTCCTATAGTACTCATTCCCTACCTCCTCCAATGTTACTCATTCCCTACCTCCTCCTATAGTACTCATTCCCTACCTCCTCCTATGTTACTCATTCCCTACCTCCTCCTATAGTACTCATTCCCTACCTCCTCCTATAGTACTCATTCCCTACCTCCTCCTATAGTACTCATTCCCTACCTCCTCCTATAGTACTCATTCCCTACCTCCTCCTATAGTACTCATTCCCTACCTCCTCCTATAGTACTCATTCCCTACCTCCTCCTATAGTACTCATTCCCTACCTCCTCCTATAGTACTCATTCCCTACCTCCTCCTATATTACTCATTCCCTACCTCCTCCTATAGGACTCATTCCCTACCTCCTCCTATAGTACTCATTCCATACCTCCTTCTATATTACTCATTCCCTACCTCCTTCTATAGGACTCATTCCCTACCTCCTTCTATATTACTCATTCCCTACCTCCTCCTATAGTACTCATTCCCTACCTCCTTCTATATTACTCATTCCCTACCTCCTTCTATGGTACTCATTCCCTACCTCCTTCTATATTACTCATTCCCTACCTCCTCCTATAGTACTCATTCTCTACCTCCTCCTATAGTACTCATTCCCTACCTCCTCCTATGTTACTCATTCCCTACCTCCTCCTATAGTACTCATTCCCTACCTCCTTCTATAGTACTCATTCCCTACCTCCTCCTATAGTACTCATTCCCTACCTCCTTCTATATTACTCATTCCCTACCTCCTTCTATGTTACTCATTCCCTACCTCCTTCTATATCACTCATTCCCTACCTCCTTCTATGTTACTCATTCCCTACCTCCTCCTATAGTACTCATTCCCTACCTCCTCCTATAGTACTCATTCCCTACCTCCTTCTATATTACTCATTCCCTACCTCCTTCTATAGTACTGGGTAAATTGGATATAAAAGTGACAGTCTGTGAGTGGAGATTTATGAAGGTCTTTGTTCTGCAGCGCGTTCTTCCAATCTGAGGTCAGTTTAGTCAGTCAATGAGAGCAGTAACAATGACAGCTCTTTAACTCAGACCACAGGAAGCGCCAGACCCCACCCCCTATCTCCAAGCCCACCCCAGATGGGAAAGCCATAGGAAACCATTAAAACAGGTTAGTCCCCATAACAGGGCCGTCTTCACGAGGACCTTCCTTCTGGTCACCAAGGCCCTGACACAACTGATGAGCCTTGCCTGCTAAACAACTCTTCCAGATTCTGTTACACACACACACACCATCAGGTCCCACTTACAAAGCCCACCCCTCCTTTTAACTGGGGGCTATTTATTTGCTTACACAGCTTTCTAATGTGTTTCCAATGGCCCTATCTTAAGTAGCTCTGAGGTTAATTGTTGCTGTGCAGCACCTGTTGCTGTCAAAGGGGTTGTTACAAAGTCTGCTCCTTCAGTTTGTCGGGAAGGAGAAGACAGAACGGAGGATCTAAGGAATGGAGGCTGTTGTTGTAACCTACCCCACCACCTCATCCCCTCTTCTCCCCCTTCTTACCCCCTACCCCCATTCCCTCCACTCCACCTCCTCACCCCCTACCCCCTCTTGCCCCCTACCCCCACCCACCCACTCCCCTCCTCTCTCCTCCCGCCAACTCATCCCCTCCTCTCCCCCTACCCCCATCCCATCCCCTCCTCTCCTCTCCCCTACCACCAACCCAACCCATCCCCTCCTCTCCCCTACCCCCATCCCCTCCCCTCCTCTCCCCTACCCCCATCCCATCCCCTCCTCTCCTCTCCCCCTACCCCCAACCCATCCCCTCCTCTTCCCCTACCCCCAACCCATCCCCTCCTCTCCCCTACCCCCTACCCCCAACCCATCCTCTCCTCTCCCCCTCCCACCAACTCATCCTCTCCTCTCCTCTCCCCCTACCCCTACCCCCAACTCATCCCCTCCTCTCCCCTACTCCCCTCCTCACCCCCTACCCGCACTCCTCTCTGCTCCACCCGGCCTCGTCCATCACACGTGCTACAGCACACAGGATGTCTGCCTGCTCTCCTGCAGCCATCACAGATAGAGGTTTAATATGCAACACATTCTGGAGCTGTAATATACAACACAATCTGGAGCTGTAATATACAACACATTCTGGTGCTGTAATATGCAACACATTCTGGAGTTGTAATATGCAACACATTCTGGTGCTGTAATATACAACACATTCTGGAGCTGTAATATGCAACACATTCTGGAGCTGTAATATGCAACACATTCTGGAGTTGTAATATATAACACATTCTGGAGCTGTAATATGCAACACATTCTGGAGCTGTAATATGCAACACATTCTGGAGCTGTAATATGCAACACATTCTGGAGTTGTAATATGCAACACATTCTGGTGCTGTAATATACAACACATTCTGGTGCTGTAATATGCAACACATTCTGGAGCTGTAATATGCAACACATTCTGGAGCTGTAATATGCAACACATTCTGGAGCTGTAATATGCAACACATTCTGGAGCTGTAATATGCAACACATTCTGGAGCTGTAATATGCAACACATTCTGGTGCTGTAATATGCAACACATTCTGGAGCTGTAATATGCAACACATTCTGGTGCTGTAATATACAACACATTCTGGAGCTGTAATATGCAACACATTCTGGTGCTGTAATATGCAACACATTCTGGAGCTGTAATATGCAACACATTCTGGTGCTGTAATATGCAACACATTCTGGTGCTGTAATATGCAACACATTCTGTTGCTGTAATATGCAACACATTCTGGAGCTGTAATATGCAACACATTCTGGTGCTGTAAGGAATTGTAGCGTTCGTCGTTAAATGAAGACCAAGGTGCAGCGTGGTATGTGTACTTTTTCTTTTCATTTTAAATGTTCCACCAAAAACAATAAACAACTCAATGAATGTAAAGCTAGGAGTGCAAACACATGCAACACACAAAGACAAGACCCCACAACAGAAGGTGGGAAAAAGGGCTGCCTAAGTATGATCCCCAATCAGAGACAACGATAGACAGCTGCCTCTGATTGGGAACCATACTCGGCCAACAAAGAAATATAAACATAGATTTCCACCCTAGTCACACCCTGACCTACTAAATAGAGAATTTAAAGGACCTCTAAGGTCAGGGCGTGACAGTACACCCCCCCCCCAAAGGTGCGGACACCCGGCCGCAAACCTGAACCTATAGGGAAGGGTCGGAGTGGGCATCTACCCTCGGTGACGGCTCCGGTTCGGGACGTAGCCCCAGCTCCCTACGCTTCTGTGGAACCGGACTGTGGATCATCGCCGGAGGCTCTAAACTGGGAACCCCCGCGGGAGGCTCTGGACTGCAGATCATTGCTGGAGGCTCTGGACTGCAGATCATTGCTGGAGGCTCTGGACTGCAGATCGTTGCTGGAGGCTCTGGACTGCAGATCGTTGCTGGAGGCTCTGGACTGCAGATCATTGCTGGAGGCTCTGGACTGCAGATCGTTGCTGGAGGCTCTGGACTGCAGATCGTTGCTGGAGGCTCTGGACTGCAGATCGTCGCTGGAGGCTATGGACTGCAGATCGTCGCTGGAGGCTCTGGACTGCAGATCGTCGCTGGAGGCTCTGGACTGCAGACCGTTGCTGGAGACTCTGGACTGCAGACCGTCGCTGCAGGCTCCTTGCCATGGATCATCACTGCAGGCTCCTTGCCATGGATCATCACTGCAGGCTCCTTGCCATGGATCATCACTGCAGGCTCCTTGCCATGGATCATCAATACAGGCTCCGGGCCATGGATCATCACTGGAGGCTCCGGGCCATGGATCATCACTGGAGGCTCCGGGCCATGGATCATCACTGGAGGCTCCGGGCCATGGATCATCACTGGAGGCTCCGGGCCATGGATCATCACTGGAGGCTCCGGGCCATAGATCATCACTGGAGGCTCCTTGCCATGGATCATCACTGGAGGCTCCGGGCCATGGATCATTACTGGAGGCTCCGGGCCATGGATCATCACTGGAGGCTCCGGGCCATAGATCATCACTGGAGGCTTCATACGTGGAGTCAGAACAGGTCTCACCGGACCGGATAACTCGTGCTTGACCTGTCACTCGCTCCCCACGGTAAGCTTGAGTTGGCTCAGGTCTGAACCCTGACTCCGCCAATCTCCCCGTGTGCCCCCCCCCCAAAAAATTGGGGGCTTCCTCTCGTGCTTGCTTCGTTGAGCTAACTCCTCGTATCGTCACCGTTCCAGTTTCGCTGCCTACTCCGCGGCCCTTGTCCAGGGTCCTGTTCCCTCCAGGATTTCCTCCCAGGTCCAGTCCTCCTGACCACGCTGTTTGGTCCGTTGGTGGCGGGATCTTCTGTAACGTTTGTCATTAAATGAAGACCAAAGTGCAGCGTGGTAGGCGTACATTTTCTTTTAATTTTAAATGTTCCACCAAAAACAATAAACAACTCAATGAATGTAAAGCTAGGAGTGCAAACACATGCAACAACCAAAGACAAGATCCCACAACAGAAGGTGGGAAAAAGGGCTGCCTAAGTATGATCCCCAATCAGAGACAACGATAGACAGCTGCCTCTGATTGGGAATCATACTCAGCCAACAAAGAAATATAAACATAGATTTCCCACCCTAGTCACACCCTGACCTACCAAATAGAGAATTTAAAGGATTTCTAAGGTCAGGGCGTGACAGGAACCACTGTTCTGGTGTAAAATATATTTGTGGTACTCATTTGGTAACCCTTCACAATTAAGGTATACTTCAAAAGAGATGTATAAATATTTTATAAGTTGTTTATTAACTGTTGAATGTAAGTTCATAGATCATGTATAAGTAAATCTGTAAAAGTTTAAACACTTTGGATCATCACTGGAGGATCCGGGCCATGTGGTGTGCTTAACATTTAGCTCTATGGAATTAGATCCTAACAATTAAGAAATCAGTTTTATCATTAATAAATTCCCTGAGAATTCCATGAGACATATTTTGTTGTTCACTAAACCAAAATAAAACGGTTGCTCACATTGTACTGAGCTACAGTATATCAACTGTTGCATTTGAAAAAAAGTGACATCAGAAAACTGAAATCTGTTTTGTTTTTCCATGGAGAGCCGTGCCATGCGAGTAACCACATTCAGCTGCCCCGCGAGAGGCAAGTTAGTGTTGCAAGCAGAGCAGCCTCTCTTGTCTTTCTCTCTCTCTCTTCATAATGATATCTAAATCAACAGGCTTCACTGACTGCTTCTGTATTTCCTGCCATTGCCATCCTGTCTCCCCTTTTCTCTTCGGAGTACTACAATCTGAACCAAATGGCCATACATCCATGGAAACGTGATATTTCATATCTCATTGTGCTTTGCGGAAGTCATTGGGCAGGAGGCTGGTTCACATGCAACTCTCCGCCCAGCCCTTTGATTCTCTGACCGGGACTAATCTCACACGAAGAACAAATGGAAGGAATATCGACAGATTTCATGGGAATTGGCACAGTAGGATAAGCTTCCCTAAGATGGTTATTAGCTGTTCATTGCATCATTGAATCCTCATCAGAGAGTTCAGCTTCCTCTGTGGGGAGAGGAGAGGATAATTTAGAACATAAAATAGGGTTAAAAAGACTTAGTTTTGGGAGTATGACGGGAGTGTTGGGAGTGTTGGGAGTATGACGGGAGTGTTGGGAGTGTTAGGATTATGACGGGAGTGTTGGGAGTGTTGGGAGTATGACGGGAGTGTTAGGAGTATGACGGGAGTGTTGGGAGTGTTGGGAGTAT
Source organism: Oncorhynchus keta (assembly GCF_023373465.1). Taxonomy (NCBI): domain Eukaryota; kingdom Metazoa; phylum Chordata; class Actinopteri; order Salmoniformes; family Salmonidae; genus Oncorhynchus; species Oncorhynchus keta. Next base: position 50,299,963 of record NC_068445.1, on the reverse strand, counting down.
GACGGGAGTGTTGGGAGTGTTAGGATTATGACGGGAGTGTTGGGAGTGTTGGGAGTATGACGGGAGTGTTGGGAGTGTTAGGAGTATGACGGGAGTGTTGGGAGTATGACGGGAGTGTTGGGAGTATGACGGGAGTGTTGGGAGTGTTGGGAGTATGACGGAGGTGTTGGGAGTGTTGGGAGTATGACGGGTGTGTTGGGAGTGTTGGGAGTATGACGGGAGTGTTGGGAGTGTTGGGAGTATGACGGGTGTGTTGGGAGTGTTGGGAGTATGACGGGAGTGTTGAGAGTATGACGGGAGTGTTGGGAGTGTTGGGAGTATGACGGAGGTGTTGGGAGTGTTGGGAGTATGACGGGTGTGTTGGGAGTGTTGGGAGTGTTGGGAGTATGACGGGAGTGTTGGGAGTGTTGGGAGTATGACGGGAGTGTTGAGAGTATGACGGGTGTGTTAGGAGTATGACGGGAGTGTTGGGAGTATGACGGGTGTGTTGGGAGTGTTGGGAGTATGACGGGTGTGTTGGGAGTGTTGGGAGTGTTGGGAGTATGACGGGAGTGTTGGGAGTGTTGGGAGTATGACGGGTGTGTTGGGAGTGTTGGGAGTATGACGGGAGTGTTGAGAGTATGACGGGTGTGTTAGGAGTATGACGGGAGTGTTGGGAGTATGACGGGTGTGTAAGGAGTATGACGGGAGTGTTGGGAGTATGACGGGAGTGTTGGGAGGATGACGGGAGTGTTGGGAGGATGACGGGAGTGTTGGGAGTATTACGGGAGTATGACGGGAGTGTTGGGAGTGTTGGGAGGATGACGGGAGTGTTGGGAGTATGACAGGAGTGTTGGGAGTATGACGGGAGTGTTGGGAGGATGACGGGAGTGTTGGGAGGATGACGGGAGTGTTGGGAGTATGACGGGAGTGTTGGGAGTGTTGGGAGTATGACGGGAGTGTTGGGAGTGTTGGGAGGATGACGGGAGTGTTGGGAGTATGACGGGAGTGTTGGGAGTGTTGGGAGTATGACGGGAGTGTTGGGAGTGTTGGGAGTATGACGGGAGTGTTGGGAATATGACGGGAGTGTCGGGAGTGTTGGGAGTATGATGGGAGTGTTGGGAGTGTTAGGATTATGACGGGAGTGTTGGGAGTGTTGGGAGTATGACGGGAGTGTTGAGAGTGTTAGGAGTATGACGGGAGTGTTGGGAGTATGACGGGAGTGTTGGGAGTATGACGGGAGTGTTGGGAGTGTTGGGAGTATGACGGAGGTGTTGGGAGTGTTGGGAGTATGACGGGTGTGTTGGGAGTGTTGGGAGTATGACGGGAGTGTTGGGAGTGTTGGAAATATGACGGAGGTGTTGGGAGTGTTGGGAGTATGACGGGTGTGTTGGGAGTGTTGGGAGTATGACGGGAGTGTTGGGAGTGTTGGAAATATGACGGGAGTGTTGAGAGTATGACGGGTGTGTAAGGAGTATGACGGGAGTGTTGGGAGTATGACGGGTGTGTAAGGAGTATGACGGGAGTGTTGGGAGTATGACGGGTGTGTTAGGAGTATGACGGGAGTGTTAGGAGTATGACGGGAGTGTTGGGAGGATGACGGGAGTGTTGGGAGTATGACGGGTGTGTTAGGAGTATGACGGGAGTGTTAGGAGTATGACGGGAGTGTTGGGAGTATGACGGGAGTGTTGGGAGTATGACGGGAGTGTTGGGAGGATGACGGGAGTGTTGGGAGGATGACGGGAGTGTTGGGAGTATTACGGGAGTATGACGGGAGTGTTGGGAGTGTTGGGAGGATGACGGGAGTGTTGGGAGTATGACGGGAGTGTTGGGAGTATGACGGGAGTGTTGGGAGGATGACGGGAGTGTTGGGCGGATGACGGGAGTGTTGGGAGTATGACGGGAGTGTTGGGAGTGTTGGGAGTATGACGGGAGTGTTGGGAGTGTTGGGAGGATGACGGGAGTGTTGGGAGTATGACGGGAGTGTTGGGAGTATGACGGGAGTGTTGGGAGTGTTGGGAGTATGACGGGAGTGTTGGGAGTGTTGGGAGTATGACGGGAGTGTTGGGAATATGACGGGAGTGTCGGGAGTGTTGGGAGTATGATGGGAGTGTTGGGAGTGTTGGGAGTATGACGGGAGTGTTGGGAGTATGACGGGAGTGTTGGGAGTGTTGGGAGTATGACGGGAGTGTTGGGAATATGACGGGAGTGTCGGGAGTGTTGGGAGTGTTGGGAGGATGACGGGAGTGTTGGGAGTGTTGGGAGTGTTGGGAGGATGACGGGAGTGTTGGGAGTATGACGGGAGTGTTGGGAGGATGACGGGAGTGTTGGGAATATGACGGGAGTGTTGGGAATATGACGGGAGTGTCGGGAGTGTTGGGAGTGTTGGGAGGATGACGGGAGTGTCGGGAGTGTTGGGAGGATGACGGGAGTGTCGGGAGTGTTGGGAGGATGACGGGAGTGTTGGGAGTATGACGGGAGTGTTGGGAGTGTTGGGAGTATGACGGGGGGTGTTGGGAGTGTTGGGAGTGTTGGGAGGATGACGGGGGTGTTGGGAGTGTTGGGAGTGTTGGGAGGATGACGGGAGTGTTGGGAGTATGACGGGGGTGTTGGGAGTGTTGGGAAACATAATACGTGAGATTCAAGCCCCATAGAGAACGTAAACGGCCGGTCATTTCAACCCCTAAAAAAACAGCACATCGAAACATACTATTTACATTGTGCACTTTTAAAAGTCCTTTTACAGCAATGTGGTGTACAGCAGGTCATCACATACCTACGATGATCTATTCCATGCAGAGCCTCATGGTTGGTCATAAATTACATAGAGAAATATAACACCAAGACCACAAAATCCCCATATGTTCTTAAAAGTTATTCACAATAGAGACTTGAATTGTTCTGGTTAACCACATTCATTCCACTGACAAAATATCAAGAGGAAGATTTAAAAATGCATGTATTAAGAGCAATCAGGAAAGCCCCAGCATAAATATTGGGCATGTTTAGAAGTCGTCAGAAAAGCCCCGGGGTCTCGTACGGAAACGCCTTTCCGTATGGTCAGGATGTTTCTGTCTCGCATCACGAGATGGTTTCATTCAGGCTGCTCTGTTGCTCACTCTCATACCTACAGTATAAAATATATACACTATATATACTTTAACATACCTACACTATATAATGATACTATCATAGATTACATAACATACGGAGTTAACAATAAATACTATAACATACCTACACTATGTACAGTTGAAGTCGGAAGTTTACATACACCTTAGCCAACTACATTTAAACTCAGTTTTTCACAATTCCTGACATTTCATCCTGGTAAAGAATTCCCTGACTTAGGTCAGTTAGGATCACCACATTATTTTAAGAATGTGAAATGTCATAATAATATCAAATCAAATCCAATTTATTTATATAGCCCTTCGTACATCAGCTGATATCTCAAAGTGCTGTACAGAAACCCAGCCTAAAACCCCAAACAGCAAGCAATGCAGGTGTAGAAGCACGGTGGCTAGGAAAAACTCCCTAGAAAGGCCAAAACCTAGGAAGAAACCTAGAGAGGAACCAGGCTATGTGGGGTGGCCAGTACTCTTCTGGCTGTGCCGGGTGGAGATTATAACAGAACATGGCCAAGATGTTCAAATGTTCATAAATGACCAGCATGGTCGAATAATAATAAGGCAGAACAGTTGAAACTGGAGCAGCAGCATGGCCAGGTGGACTGGGGACAGCAAGGAGTCATCATGTCAGGTAGTCCTGGGGCATGGTCCTAGGGCTCAGGTCCTCCGAGAGAGAGAAAGAAAGGGAGAATTAGAGAAAGCACACTTAAATTCACACAGGACACCGGATAGGACAGGAGAAGTACTCCAGATATAACAAACTGACCCTAGCCCCCGACACAAACTACTGCAGCATAAATACTGGAGGCTGAGACAGGAGGGGTCAGGAGACACTGTGGCCCCATCCGAGGACACCCCCGGACAGGGCCAAACAGGAAGGATATAACCCCACCCACTTTGCCAAAGCACAGCCCCCACACCACTAGAGGGATATCTTCAACCACCAACTTACCATCCTGAGACAAGGCTGAGTATAGCCCACAAAGATCTCCGCCACGGCATAACCCAAGGGGGGACGCCAACCCAGACAGGATGATCACATCAGTGACTCAACCCACTCAGGTGACGCACCCCCTGCAGGGACGACATGAGAGAGCCCCAGTAAGCCAGTGACTCAGCCCCTGTAATAGGGTTAGAGGCAGAGAATCCCAGTGGAAAGAGGGGAACCGGCCAGGCAGAGACAGCAAGGGCGGTTCGTTGCTCCAGAGCCTTTCCGTTCACCTTCCCACTCCTGGACCAGACTACACTCAATCATATGACCCATAATAATAGCAGAGAGAATGATTTATTTCAGCTTTAATTTCTTTCATCACATTCCCAGTGGGTCAGAAGTTTACATATACTCAAGTAGTATTTGGTAGCATTGCCTTTAAATTGTTTAATTAACTTGGGTCAAATGTTTCTGGTCAAATGTTTCTTGAAGTCTTCCACAAGCTTCCCACAATAAGTTGGGTGAATTTTGGCCCATTCCTCCTGACAAAGCTGGTGTAACTGAGTTTGTAGGCCTCCTTGCTTGCACACTCTTTTACAGTTCTGCCCACACATTTTCTACAGGATGGAGGTCAGGGATTTAAATTATCCACATTATTTTCCCAACTCATGATGCCATCTATTTTGTGAAGTGCGCCAGTCCCTCCTGTAGCAAAGCACCCCAACACAATGATGCTGCCATCCAAGGGCTTCACGGTTGGGATGGTGTTCTTCGGCTTGCAAGCCTCCCCCTTTTTCCTCCAAACATAACAATGGTCATTATGGCCAAATAGTTATATTTTTGTTTCATCAGCCCAGAGGACATTTCTCCAAACAGTACGAAAAAAAACCTGTTGATTGATTTTATGAATATCGCGTCAGGACGAACAACGCCATTTACCTGTTTATTTGGATCCCCATTTGCTTTTACAGAAGCAGCTACTCTTCCTGGGTTCCACAAAAGACACAAAACATGACAAGGACACTGATACACTGATAGACACGAACAGTCGTATTTAAAATACAACGATACACAAACAATACAACAAAAATACTACAAACAAGTACAACATCTTTGTGTCCCTTCCCGCCATTCTATGAGATGTTTTTTTTATACATTTTGTAATCCTGGATTCTGATAGGACAAGCAGTGTTCCAAGCCATGCTTTATTGGACGTCACAGGCACACCTGATTCCGCCAACTCTGTTGAGCAAAAGTTTCTTAAGGGCTAGGCCCCTTTTTTCTCAATTTCCTCCTGAATGACGTGCCCAAAGTAAACTGCCTGTTGCTCAGGCCCTGAAGCCAGGATATGTATATCATAGGTACCATTGAAAATAAAACACTTTGGAGTTTGTAGAAATGTTGAAATAATGTAGAAGAATATAACACAATAGATATGGAAGGAGAAAAAAAAATATATGTATTTTTTTTAAAATATTTTTATAAGGGCATACTCAATTCTATGTTCAAGGTTTCAGGCTTGAAAAACAAATTCGAAATATCAATTTTCGTACAGGGACAGTGTTTGCGCTCCCCATGAAGACAAGACACACCTGCTAAAATCAGTTTCCTATCGAACATACCTCTTTCCGTAAGAAATATTATAGTTTGATGACATTTTAGGGTATGTGAGGAGTAAATAGAAACGTATTTTGACTTGTTGAAACAAAGTTTAGGGGTAGATTTTTGGATTCCTTTCTCTGCACATTGAAGGAGTGGATTACTCATATCGATGGCGCCAACGAAACAGACTTTTTGGGATATAAAGAACAATTTTATCTAACAAAACGACACTAGATGTTATAGCTGGGACCCTTTTGGATGACAAATCAGAGGAAGATTTTCAAAAAGTAAGTGAATATTTAATCGCTATTTGTGAATTTATGAAACCTGTGCCAGTGGAAAAATATTTTGATGTTGTCACGCCTTGGTCATAGTGTTTTTGTGTTTCGTTATATATTTGGTCTGGCCAGGGTGTGACATGGGTTTATTTTGTGGTATTTCGTATTGGGGCTTTTGTAGGCATTGGGATTGTGGTTGATTAGGGGTGTGTCTAGTATAGGCTTGGCTGCCTGAGGCGGTTCTCAATCAGAGTCAGGTGATTCTTGTTGTCTCTGATGGGGAACCGTATTTAGGTAGCCGGGGTTTCACTGTGTATTTCGTGGGTGATTGTTCCTGTCTCTGTGTAGTTTCACCAGATAGGCTGTAATTAGGTTTCACGTTCCGTTTGTTGTTTTGCATTTATTTAGTTATTTCATGTATCGTCATTTTCTTCATTAAAGACATGAGTAACCACCACGCTGCATTTCGGTCCGACTCTCTTTCGACAAACGAAGAACGCCGTTACAGATGTGGGTCGCCGTCCTCAAACAATCGCATGGCATGCTTTTGCTGTAATAGCTACTGTAAATCGGACAGTGCAGTTAGATTAGCACAAGTTTAAGCTTTCAACCAATATAAAACACTTGTATGTACCTAAATGTTTAATGTCCATAATTGTTATGATTATTTATTTAAATTGCTCGCCCTCCAGTTTCACCGGAAGTTGTCCCGCTAGCTACCCTAAACTCTATCAACATGTACATATTCCCTCAATTTCCTCGACTAACCTGTGCCCCCACACATTGACTCTGAAACCGTACCCCCCTATACATAGCCTCGCTACTGTTATTTTACTGCTGCTCTTTAATTATTTGTTATTTACATAACACTTATTTTTCTTAAAACTGCGCTGTTGGTTAAGGGCTGGTAAGTCAGCATTTCACCTGTTGTTCGTCACATGTAACAATGACTGTTTTATTTATAGGGCAAATGATCCAAACCATCCATGTTAAATTGAACTGGGTGAATTGAATAGGAATGACAGTCATCCAATATGTTGTAATAGGCTCATTAAAAAAATAATTGTCCTCCCTCGTCTAAAATGGCATCGACCCCCACTGGTGTGTGTTATGTGTGTGTGTGTGTTTGTACTGTATGTGTGTGTGTGTCAATGTAGCGTGTGTGAGTGAATATGTATATGGTGTGTATTCACTGTATAGTCTGTATAGTCTAGTTAGTGTGCGTAGAGTGCAAGATAGGTTCAGTTCAGAGAGTTTGGGTGCCATTAATTGACTCTTTGGCAGTCTGGTTATTTAGCAGTCCTATAGCTTAGGGGTAGAAGCTTTCTCGGAGCCTGTTGGTCTGAGAGACGATGCTCCGGTACTGTTTGCCGTACTGTAGCAGTTTGAACCGTCTATGGCTTGGGTGGCTAGAGTCTTTGGCAATTTTTCAGACCTTCCTCTGACACCACCTGATATATAGATTCTGGATGGCAGGGAGCTCGGCCCCAATGATGTACTGGGCCGCATCCTCATCATCCTCTGTAGTGCTTTGCGGTCAAGGGCGATGCATTTACCAAGCTGTGATGCAGCCAGTCAAGATGCTCTCAATGGTGCTGCTTAATTCAGGATCCGTCCCTTTTTTCAATGTTCGCCTAAAATAACAAATCAAACTGCCTGTAGCTCTGATGCAAGGACATGCATTTTTTTGATACCATTTGAAAGGAAACACTTTGAAGGTTATGTAAATGTGAAAGGAATGTAGTACAATATAACACAATAGATCTAGTAAAAGATAATACAAAGAAAAAAACAACCCTTTCTTTTGTATTTTTTGCTACCATCATCTTTGAAATGCAAGAGAAAGGCCATGTATTAGTCCAGCACAGGTCCAATTTAGATTTTGCATCAGGCAGTGATGCAACGGGTCAGGATGCGCTCGACGTTGCAGCTGTAGAACCTTTTGAGGATCTCAGGACCCATGCAAAATCTTTTTAGTTTCCTGAGGGGGAATAGGCTTTGCCGTGCCCTGTTCGCGACTGTCTTAGTGTGTTTGGACCAATCTAGTTTGTTGTTGATGTGGACACCAAGGAATTTGAAGCTCTCAACCTGCTCCACTACAGCCCCGTCGATGAGAATGGGGGCGTGCTCCTTTTCCTGTAGTCCAAAATCATCATAACCAACATCTTGGTTACGTTGAGGGATAGGTTGTTATTCTGGCACCACCCTGCCAGGTCTCTGACCTCCTCCCAAAGAGGATGATAGCGGACAATATTGCCACTCCTAGTTGTAATCGCTACAATCTAAGTTGACAAAAAATTGTGAACCCACAGCCCTGGAGGGAAGCAAATGTCATTCTGCTACCCAATAATAGTAATGCCTCCATTACTGGCTCAAGTAGTAATTACTCACCAATCCGCCTGTTACCAACCCTTAGTAAACTTTTGTAAAACGTTACACCCCCTGCTATTCTGTGGATTGAGAGTTACCTGTCCAACAGTACATGGGGTGTTCATTAATAGTAGCCTCTCCAACATAATCAAGGTTGAATCAGGCGTTCCACAGGGCAGCTGTCTAGGTCCCCTACTTTTTCAAGCCTTACTAATGACCTACAACAGGCTCTGAGTAAAGCCTGTGTCTACATATGCGGAGAACTCAACACTGTACACATCGGGTACTACAGTGAATGAAATTACTGCAAAATTTGACAAAGAGCTGCAGTCAGTAGCAAGAAATAAGTTAGTCCTAAATATATATATATAAAAAAACTGAAAGCATTGTATTTAGGACAAGTCATTCACTAAACACTAAACGTTAACTAATTATTGCATAATAAAGCAGTCTGCTTTATTAACAACAAGGCAGGTCCTACAGGCCCTAGTTTTGTCGCACCTGGACTGCCCAGTCATGTGGTCAGGTTTCACAAAAAGGGACAAGGGAAAATTACAACTGGCACAGAACAGGACAGCACGGCTGGCCCTTAAATGTACAGCTAACATTAATAATTTGCATGTCAATCTATCATGGCTCAAAGTAGAGGAGAGATCAACTTCATCACTACTTGTTTCTGGAAGAACGATTTAAATGTTGAATGCACCGAGCAGACTCATTGGAACTTGGTACCGTCGATGTGCCAACTTCTGTTTGGTAGCGTCTGAACGGTTTGGGCTACAAACTAATGGTGCCCCACCTGTGGAAATTGGAGATTCTCAAGAACACAATGGTGTTCTTCGTTTTGCTCTAAGAACCCCAAGTGTCACAGGACTCGTCTGAAGATAACCGGTACCAGTTTTCAAAAATATATGGGAGTATGAAGTTAGTTTTGTGTCTACCAAAAAACAAAATGTTAATTATGTGTAAAAAAACAACAAAATATGTCGTGATTTGTTTTTAAATCTCCTAGATTTAGGACAATTCAATATCTTTTTTATATTACTAATTTTTTTACTGTCCTTTTTGCCCTTTTGCCCTGAGTGCAGTAATTTCAATTTTGTAGTTATTCAATGTGATTCTGTGGGCTTTAGTAGTAAAGGCCAAAATCAAATATATTTATCAAATATATTTTTGATACGTACATTCCTAAAATTAAAAATTAAAAAATAAAATAAAAAATAAGACAGGAGAAATACCCAAAGATATAACAGACTGACCCTAGCCACCCGACACAAACTATTGCAGCATAAATACTGGAGACTGAGACTGGAGGGGTCGGGAGACACTGTGGCCCCGTCCAACGATACCCCCGGACAGGGCCAAACAGGAAGGATATATGCCAAATCACAGCCCCCACACCACTAGAGGGATATCTTCAACCACCAACTTACCATCCGGAGACAAGGCCGAGTATAGCCCACAAAGATCACCCTCACGGCACAAACACATGGTGGGGCGCCATCCCGGACAGGAAGATCACATCAGTGACTCAACCCACTCAGTGACGCACCCCTCCTAGGGACGGCATGGAAGAGCACCAATAAGCCAGTGACTCAGACCCTGTAATAGGGTTATAGAATCCCAGTGGAGAGAGGGGAACCGGCCAGGCAGAGACAACAAGGGTGGTTCATTGCTCCAGTGCCTTTCCATTCACCTTCACACTCCTGGGCCAGACTACACTCAATCATAGGAACTACTGAAGAGACGAGTCTTCAATGAAGATTTAAAGGTCCAGACCGAGTCTGTCTCTCACATGGATAGGCAGACCATTCCATAAAAATGTAGCTCTATAGGAGAAAGCCCTGCCTCCAGCTGTTTGCTTAGAAATTCTAGGGACGTCTTATGACCGTAGCGTAACTGTAGGTATGTACGGCAGGACCAAATCAGAGAGATAGGTAGGAGCAAGCCCATGTAATACTTTGTAGGTTAGCAGTAAAACCTTGAAATCAGTCCTAGCCTTAACAGGAAGCCAGTTTAGAGAGGCTAGCACTGGAGTAATATGATCACATTTATTGGTTCTAGTCAGGATTCTAGCAGCCGTATTTAGCACTAACTGAAGTTTATTTAGTCTAACCTAGAAGTGACAAAAGAATGGATAAATTTTTCTGCATCAGTTTTGGACAGAAAGTTTCTGATTTTTGCAATGTTATGTAGATGGAAAAAAAGCTGTCCTTGAAACAGCCTTGATATGTTCGTCAAAAGAGAGATCAGGGTCCAGAGTAACGCCGAGGTCCTTCACAGTTTTATTTGAGACGACTGTACAACCATCAAGATAAATTATCAGAATCAACAGAATATCTCTTTGTTTCTTGGGACCTAGAACTAGCATCTCTGTTTTGCCCGAGTTTAAAAGTAGAACATTTGCAGCCATCCACTTCCTTATGTCTGAATCACAGGCTTCCAGCGAGGGCAATTTTGGGGCTTCACCACGTTTCATTGAAATGTACAGCTGTGTGTCGTCTGAATAGCAGTGAAAGTTAACATTATGTTTCCGAATGACATCACCAAGAGGTAAAATATATAGTGAAAACAATAGTGGTCCTAAAACAGAGCCTTGAGGAACACCGAAATTTACAGTTGATTTGTCAGAGGACAAACCATCCACAGAGACAAACGGATATCTTTCCAACAGATAAGACCAGGCCAGAACTTGTCCTTGTAGACCAATTTTGGTTTCCAATCCCTCCAAATGAATGGTGTGATCGATAGTATCAAAAGCAGCAATAAGGTCTAGGAGCACGAGGAAAAATGCAGAGCCTTGGTCTGACGCCATTAAAAGGTAATTTACCACCTTCACAAGTGCAGTCTCAGTGCTATGATCAGATAACTTCAGAAAGAATGTGAATTTTATAGCTAGATGCATTTTGTCATCTGGTCCTGGGCCAGAAATGCTGTCAACCACCTAGCTATAAATGAAACACACTATCATGTCAACAAACTGCATATGGAGCTTTAGCTAGCTAAAGTTATCCATTTGAAATAAAGGCATTGTGCATCTTGTGGGGTTTATGCATTGTAGCCACATGAGGCTATCGCTAGATTCCTTTGAGTACAAAACAGTCCAAATACAGAAGATGTTAGCTTGTTAGCTATGTATGTATGTGGGTGTATGTAATAATGTGTACATCTCCCACCAACGCAACACCCCGCAGGTGCGAGCCCGGTTTGAGAAGTTTCTGGAGGAGGGGACTCGCTACACTCCTCGCTACATGGAGTCTATCTTTGACCAATCCCAGGAGGAGAGGAAGAGGATCAGCTTCCTCAAACAGGACTTCCTGTCCATCCACAGACACCTGGACGTCACCAACAATAGGAGGCAGGCTACACCTGCAGTCAGACTGTTACTAGGGGAGTGTAGATGTGGGTGGTCTTTACACCTGCAGTCAGACTGTTACTAGGGGGGTGTAGATAGGGGTGGTCTTTCTTTATCTCATCTCTCACTGATCATTTCTGTCATGCCCTGATCTCTCGTTCCCCCTCTCTCTCTCTCCCTCTCGCCCCTTTCTATCTTTTTCTCTCCCCCTTTTCTCCCTCTCTCCCCCAGTGTGAAGGCTGTGTATAATGACCTCTACAACACTCTCATGGCCATCAATGAGCAGGACATACTGCACTGGTGGGAGAACACCCACAGTCCGGGCATGCACACTGCCTGGCCTCAGTTCCAGGTGCAACACATACAGGGCTAATGGAAGTAAATGGGGCCTAATGGAGAGTACTGTAATATGGGATGATGTAGACTTCAGCCCCTTTGTTGCTGTCAGAGTTAGTCTAATGTATTGAACAAAAGCTGTACGGAAGTCTAACAAAGCCCCCACAGTCTTTTTATCATCAATTTCTCTCAGTCAAGCATCAGTCAATTGTGTAAGTGCTGTGCTTGTTGAATGTCCCTCCCTATCAGCATGCTGAAAGTTTGTTGTAGATTTGTTTACTGTAAAATATAATTGCATATGGTCAAACAGTTTTTTCCAAAACTTTATTAAGGGTTGGTAACAGGTTGATTGGTCAGCAATTTGAGCCAATAAAGGGGGCTTCCTATTCTTAGGTAGTGTAATGACTTTTGCTTCACTCCAAGCATGGGGACACACACTTTCTAGTAGGCTTAAATTGAAAATATGGCAAATACAGTAGGGCAAAAAAGTATTTAGTCGGCCACCAATTGTGCAAGTTCTCCCACTTAAAAATATGAGAGAGGCCTGCAATTTTCATCATAGGTACACTTCAACTATGACAGACAAAATGAGAAAAAAAATCCAGAAAATCACATTGTAGGATTTTTAATTAATTTATTAGCAAATTATGGTGGAAAATAAGTATTTGGTCACCTACAAACAAGCAAGATTTCTGGCTCTCACAGACCTGTAACTTCTTCTTTAACTTCTTCTCCTCTGTCCTCCACTCGTTACCTGTATTAATGGCACCTGTTTGAAATTGTTATTAGTATAAAAGACACCTGTCCACAACCTCAAACAGTCACACACTTTGTGCTCACCGTTCTTGTGTCATAGTTGAAGTGTACCTATGATGAGAATTACAGGCCTCTCTCATCATTTTAAGTGGGAGAACTTGCACAATTGGTGGCTGACTAAATACTTTTTTGCCCTACTGTAGGAGGAGCAATATCTTCCACTATTATCCTCAGTAATTTTCCATCCAAGTTGTCAGACCTCAGAGGCTTGTCATTGTTGTTAGACAACAATCATTTCTTCACCTCTTCCACACTTACTTTACGGAATTCAAAATTACAATGATTGTCTTTCATAATTTGGTCAGTTATACTTGGATGTGTAGTGTCAGTTAAACTTGGATGTGTAGTGTCAGTTATACTTGGATGTGTAGTGTCAGTTATACTTGGATGTGTAGTGTCAGTTATACTTGGATGTGTAGTGTCAGTTATACTTGGATGTGTAGTGTCAGTTATACTTGGATGTGTAGTGTCAGTTATATTTGGATGTGTAGTGTCAGTTATACTTGGATGTGTAGTGTCAGTTATACTTGGATGTGTAGTGTCAGTTATACTTGGATGTGTAGTGTCAGTTATACTTGGATGTGTAGTGTCAGTTATACTTGGATGTGTAGTGTCAGTTATACTTGGATGTGTAGTGTCAGTTATACTTGGATGTGTAGTGTCAGTTATACTTGGATGTGTAGTGTCAGTTATACTTGGATGTGTAGTGTCAGTTATACTTGGATGTGTAGTGTCAGTTATACTTGGATGTGTAGTGTCAGTTATACTTGGATGTGTAGTGTCAGTTATACTTGGATGTGTAGTGTCAGTTATACTTGGATGTGTAGTGTCAGTTATACTTGGATGTGTAGTGTCAGTTATACTTGGATGTGTAGTGTCAGTTATACTTGGATGTGTAGTGTCAGTTATACTTGGATGTGTAGTGTCAGTTATACTTGGATGTGTAGTGTCAGTTATACTTGGATGTGTAGTGTCAGTTATACTTGGATGTGTAGTGTCAGTTATACTTGGATGTGTAGTGTCAGTTATACTTGGATGTGTAGTGTCAGTTATACTTGGATGTGTAGTGTCAGTTATACTTGGATGTGTAGTGTCAGTTATACTTGGATGTGTAGTGTCAGTTATACTTGGATGTGTAGTGTCAGTTATACTTGGATGTGTAGTGTCAGTTATACTTGGATGTGTAGTGTCAGTTATACTTGGATGTGTAGTGTCAGTTATACTTGGATGTGTAGTGTCAGTTATACTTGGATGTGTAGTGTCAGTTATACTTGGATGTGTAGTGTCAGTTATACTTGGATGTGTAGTGTCAGTTATACTTGGATGTGTAGTGTCAGTTATACTTGGATGTGTAGTGTCAGTTATACTTGGATGTGTAGTGTCAGTTATACTTGGATGTGTAGTGTCAGTTATATTTGGATGTGTAGTGTCAGTTATACTTGGATGTGTAGTGTCAGTTATACTTGGATGTGTAGTGTCAGTTATACTTGGATGTGTAGTGTCAGTTATACTTGGATGTGTAGTGTCAGTTATACTTGGATGTGTAGTGTTATCAGTTATACTTGGATGTGTAGTGTCAGTTATACTTGGATGTGTAGTGTCAGTTATACTTGGATGTGTAGTGTCAGTTATACCTGGATGTGTAGTGTCAGTTATACTTGGATGTGTAGTGTCAGTTATACTTGGATGTGTAGTGTCAGTTATACTTGGATGTGTAGTGTCAGTTATACTTGGATGTGTAGTGTCAGTTATACTTGGATGTGTAGTGTCAGTTATACTTGGATGTGTAGTGTCAGTTATACTTGGATGTGTAGTGTCAGTTATACCTGGATGTGTAGTGTCAGTTATACTTGGATGTGTAGTGTCAGTTATACTTGGATGTGTAGTGTCAGTTATACTTGGATGTGTAGTGTCAGTTATACTTGTATGTGTAGTGTCAGTGTTTGGTGCTGGCATGTCATGCCTAAGTGTGCTAATCTTGCCAATGAAAAAATCATTCAATTACTTTAGTTTACAATTCGTTGGCAAAATCCGTTTTGAGATGAATGATCCATCTGATTCAATAAATGATGGAGCTGAGTTTGCCTTTTTTCCCAAAATGTAATTTAAGGTGCGTTTTACTATCATTCTTTGTTATGTATCTTTGTTTCATAGTGTAGATTCTTCTTTTTATTCAGTTAACTCACATGATTTCTCAATTTGCAGATGTTTACCAATTGGTTGTGCAGCCTGACCTAAACTCAGCAAAAAAAGAAATGTCAACTCACTGTCAACTGCGTTTATTTTCAGCAACAGGTCCCTGACGTGCTCAATGGGCTTGAGATCAGGGCTCTTCGCTGGCCATGGCAGAACACTGACATTCCTGTCTTGCAGGAAATCATGCACAGAACGAGCAGTATGGCTGGTGGCATTGTCATGCTGGAGGGCCATGTCAGGATGAGCCTGCAGGAAGGGTACCACATGAGGGAGGAGGATGTGTTCCCTGTAACGCACAGCGTTGAGATTGCCTGCAATGACAACAAGCTCAGTCCAATGATGCTGTGACACACCGCCCCAGACCATGACGGACCCTCTACCTCCAAATCAAGTACAGGCCTCGGTGTAACACTCATTCTTTTGACGATAAACGCGAATCCGACCATCACCCCTGGTGAGAGAAAATCGCGACTCGCCTGTGAAAAGCACTTTTTGCCAGTCCTGTCTGGTCCAGCGACGGTGGGTTTGTGCCCATTGGCGACGTCGTTGCCGGTGATGTCTGGTGAGGACCTGCCTTACAACAGGCCTACAAGGCCTCAGTCCAGCCTCTCTCAGCCTATTGTGGACCTGCCTTACAACAGGCCTACAAGGCCTCAGTCCAGCCTCTCTCAGCCTACTGCAGACAGTCTGAGCATTGATGGAGGGATTGTGTATTCCTGGTTAAACTCAGGCAGTTGTTGATGCCATCCTGTACCTGTCCCGCAGGTGTGATGTTCAGATGTACCGATCCTGTGCAGGTGTTTTTACATGTGGTCTGCCACTGCGAGGACGATCAGCTGTCCGTCCTGTCTCCCTGTAGCGCTGCCTTAGAAGTGTCACAGTATGGACATTACAATTTATTGCCCTGCCCTTTATTTCCATTCCCTAAGGCACATTCACACAGATGTGCAGGGACCCTGGGCATCTTTCTTTTGTTCTTTTTCAGAGTCAGTAGAAAGGCCTCTTTGGTGTCCTAAGTTTTCTATAAGCTGTTAGTGTCTTAATGTCCTTTCCACAGGTGCATGTTCATTAATTGTTTCATTGGTTCATTGAACAAGCATGGGAAACAGTGAAGATCTGTGAAGTTATTTGGATTTTTACGAATTATCTTTGAAAGACAGGGTCCTGAAAAAGGGACGATTCTGTTTTTGCTGAGTTTATTTGCCATTCTGTTTGCCTAATACCTCTCAACCATACAATTGTTTTAATTCCTCATCAGTCCACAGGGATCTAACAGTTTTACAGTAATTTACTTATTAGGTGCAGTCTTATTGGTAACTTTAATAAGCAATTTCATTAATGTGTCAAGTGCAGTGTCTGTTTGCTCCTCATTACACACCACGGACCAACAAATATGATTTACATCAACAACATAGGACTCACTACAGCCCAGCTTTTGGGACATTGGTGTTCCTAGATATGGCTACTATATTGTGATCACTACATCTGATGGATCTGGTTACTGCTTTAGAGCACATTACCGCAGGATTAGTAAAGATGTGATCAATACATGTTGATGATTTCATTCCTGTGCTGTTTGTAAACACTCTGGTAGGTTGACTGATAACCTGAACCAGGTTGCAGGCACTAGTTACAGTTTGAAGCTTTTTCTTGAGTGGGCAGCTTGATGAAAGACAGTCAATATTTAAATCACCCAGAAAATATACTTTGTTGATATCACATACATTATCAAGCATTTCACACATATTATCCAGATACCGACTGTTAGCACTTGGTGGTCTATAGCAGCTTAACACCAGAATGGGCTTTAGGTGAGGCAGATGAACCTGTAGCCATATTACTTCAACAGTATTTAACATGAGATCCTCTCTAATCTTTACAGGAATGTGTTTCTGAATATAAACAGCAACACCTCCACCATTGGCATTTCTGTCTTTTCTGTAGATGTTATAGCCTTGTATTGCTACCACTGTATCATCAAAAATATTATCTAAGTGAGTTTCAGAGATAGTCAGAATAGGAATTCCATCTGTTTACTAGCAAATTATTGATTTCATGAACCTTGTTTCTTAAGCTATATATGTTAACATGTGCTATTTTGAGAACATTTCTTCCGGGATGCTTTTTATTGCTAGATTTTATTATACTTTTTTTTATTTCGCCTTTATTTTAACCAGGTAGGCCAGTTGAGAACAAGTTCTCATTTACAACTGCGACCTGTCCAAGATAAAGCAAAGCAGTGCGACAAAAACAACAACACAGAGTTACACATGGAATAAACAAGCATACAGTCAATAACACAATAGAAAAAATCTATATACAGTGTGTGCAAATGGAGTAAGAGTAGGGAGAAAAGGCAATACATAGGCCATAGTGGTGAAATAATTACAATTATAAACTGGAGTGATAGATGTGCAGAAGATAAATGTGCAAGTAGAGATACTGGAGTACAAAGGAGCAAACTATTAAATAACAGTATCACTTTTCACCTAAGGTGGAAACCTGTTTATCACTCAACAAAATAGGATGTCTGGTGCTCATTTTTTTATTGTATTTTTATTTCACCTTTATTTAACCAGGTGATGTGTCTGTGGTGATGTGTCTGTGGTGATGTGTCTGTGGTGATGTGTCTGTGGTGATGTGTCTGTGGTGATGTGTGGTGATGTGTCTGTGGTGATGTGTCTGTGGTGATGTGTCTGTGGTGATGTGTCTGTGGTGATGTGTCTGTGGTGAAATGGTGATGTGTCTGTGGTGATGTGTCTGTGGTGATGTCTGTCTGTGGCAGGGTTTTCTAAGGCACACAAGGGCATTTTTCCCATGCTGCCTGGAAAGAGCAAACATAATGTGTTTTTTATTTTATTTATTTCACCTTTTTTTAACCAGGTAGGCAAGTTGAGAACAAGTTCTCATTTACAATTGCGACCTGGCCAAGATAAAGCAAAGCAGTTCGACACATACAACGACACAGAGTTACACATGGAGTAAAACAAACATACAGTCAATAATACAGTAGAAACAAGTCTATATACGGTGTGAGCAAATGAGGTGAGATAATTGTAAATATATATAATTGTAAATATAGTGAATTTGTATGAATGTGTATCTCCCTTAAAAATACTTTGGAAGCGTTTAACTTTCCAGCTGAAAAAATATGTTAAAAAAAATATGTATATAAATATTCTAAAGCTAAAATAAATAACATTATCTCATGAAATTGCTTTAGAAGGGGTACGAGACAGGGATATCTTCTCTCCCCCCTCCTGTTTGCAGTGGTAATTGAACCGCTTGCAGAAAGAATTAGACAGGTCCCAAACGTAACAGGTATCAGTATTGGTAAACTAAACTTATTTGCAGATGATCTCCAGATATACCTGACCAATATTGCCTGACTAATTGTCACGTTCTGACCTTAGTTCCTTTGTTTCGTCTTTTGTTTTAGTATGGTCAGGGTGTGATTTGGGTGGGTTGTCTATGTTAGTTCGGAGGTCGACGTCACCAACCTTCTAGCCATCGCTGATCCATTTTTTTCATTTTCCATTGGTTTTGTCTTGTCTTCCATCACACCTGGTTCCAATCCCATCAATTACATTTTGTGTGTTTAACCCTCTGTTTCCCCTCATGTCCTTGTCAGTGATTGTTGTGTGTTTGTGCTAGTATGTTCTACATTTACATTTACATTTAAGTCATTTAGCAGACGCTCTTATCCAGAGCGACTTACAAATTGGTGCATTCACCTTATGACATCCAGTGGAACAGTCACTTTACAATAGTGCATCTAAATCTTAAAGGCGGGTGGGGGGTGAGAAGGTTTACTTATCCTATCCTAGGTATACCTTAAAGAGGTGGGGTTTCAGGTGTCTCCGGTGGGTGGTGATTGACTCCGCTGTCCTGGCGTCGTGAGGGAGTTTGTTCCACCATTGGGGGGCCAGAGCAGCGAACAGTTTAGACTGGGCTGAGCGGGAACTGTACTTCCTCAGTGGTAGGGAGGCGAGCAGGCCAGAGGTGGATGAACGCAGTGCCCTTGTTTGGGTGTAGGGCCTGATCAGAGCCTGGAGGTACTGAGGTGCCGTTCCCCTCACAGCTCCGTAGGCAAGCACCATGGTCTTGTAGCGGATGTGAGCTTCAACTGGAAGCCAGTGGAGAGAGCGGAGGAGCGGGGTGACGTGAGAGAACTTGGGAAGGTTGAACACCAGACGGGCTGCGGCGTTCTGGATGAGTTGTAGGGGTTTAATGGCACAGGCAGGGAGCCCAGCCAACAGCGAGTTGCAGTAATCCAGACGGGAGATGACAAGTGCCTGGATTAGGACCTGCGCCGCTTCCTGTGTGAGGCAGGGTCGTACTCTGCGGATGTTGTAGAGCATGAACCTACAGGAACGGGCCACCGCCTTGATGTTAGTTGAGAACGACAGGGTGTTGTCCAGGATCACACCAAGGTTCTTAGCGCTCTGGGAGGAGGACACAATGGAGTTGTCAACCGTGATGGCGAGATCATGGAACGGGCAGTCCTTCCCCGGGAGGAAGAGCAGCTCCGTCTTGCCGAGGTTCAGCTTGAGGTGGTGATCCGTCATCCACACTGATATGTCTGCCAGACATGCAGAGATGCGATTCGCCACCTGGTCATCAGAAGGGGGAAAGGAGAAGATTAATTGTGTGTAGTCTGCATAGCAATGATAGGAGAGACCATGTGAGGTTATGACAGAGCCATGTGACTTGGTGTATAGCGAGAATAGGAGAGGGCCTAGAACAGAGCCCTGGGGACACCAGTGGTGAGAGCGCATGGTGAGGAGACAGATTCTCGCCACGCCACCTGGTAGGAGCGAACTGTCAGGTAGGACGCAATCCAAGCGTGGGCCGCGCCGGAGATGCCCAACTCTGAGAGGGTGGAGAAGAGGATCTGATGGTTCACAGTATCGAAGGCAGCCGATAGGTCTAGAAGGATGAGAGCAGAGGAGAGAGAGTTAGCTTTGGCGGTGCGGAGCGCCTCCGTGATACATAGAAGAGCAGTCTCAGTTGAATGACTAGTCTTGAAACCTGACTGATTTGGATCAAGAAGGTCATTCTGAGAGAGATAGCGGGAGAGCTGGCCAAGGACGGCACGTTCAAGAGTTTTGGAGAGAAAAGAAAGAAGGGATACTGGTCTGTAGTTGTTGACAACGGAGGGTTCGAGTGTAGGTTTTTTCAGAAGGGGTGCAACTCTCGCTCTCTTGAAGACGGAAGGGACGTAGCCAGTGGTCAGGGATGAGTTGATGAGCGAGGTGAGGTAAGGGAGAAGGTCTCCGGAAATGGTCTGGAGAAGAGAGGAGGGGATAGGGTCAAGCGGGCAGGTTGTTGGGCGGCCGGCCGTCACAAGACGCGAGATTTCATCTGGAGAGAGAGGGGAGAAAGAGGTCAGAGCACAGGGTAGGGCAGTGTGAGCAGAACCAGCGGTGTCGTTTGACTTAGCAAACGAGGATCGGATGTCGTCGACCTTCTTTTCAAAATGGTTGATGAAGTCATCTGCAGAGAGGGAGGAGGGGGGGGGAATCAGGAGGGAGGAGAAGGTGGCAAAGAGCTTCCTAGGGTTAGAGGCAGAAGCTTGGAATTTAGAGTGGTAGAAAGTGGCTTTAGCAGCAGAGACAGAAGAGGAAAATGTAGAGAGGAGGGAGCGAAAGGATGCCAGGTCCGCAGGGAGGCGAGTTTTCCTCCATTTCCGCTCGGCTGCCCGGAGCCCTGTTCTGTGAGCTCGCAATGAGTCGTCGAGCCACGGAGCGGGAGGGGAGGACCGAGCCGGCCTGGAGGATAGGGGGCATAGAGAGTCAAAGGATGCAGAAAGGGAGGAGAGGAGGGTTGAGGAGGCAGAATCAGGAGATAGGTTGGAGAAGGTTTGAGCAGAGGGAAGAGATGATAGGATGGAAGAAGAGAGAGTAGCGGGGGAGAGAGAGCGAAGGTTGGGACGGCGCGATACCATCCGAGTAGGGGCAGTGTGGGAAGTGTTGGATGAGAGCGAGAGGGAAAAGGATACAAGGTAGTGGTCGGAGACTTGGAGGGGAGTTGCAATGACGTTAGTGGAAGAACAGCATCTAGTAAAGATGAGGTCGAGCGTATTGCCTGCCTTGTGAGTAGGGGGGGAAGGTGAGAGGATGAGGTCAAAAGAGGAGAGGAGTGGAAAGAAGGAGACAGAGAGGAATGAGTCAAAGGTAGACGTGGGGAGGTTAAAGTCGCCCAGAACTGTGAGAGGTGAGCCGTCCTCAGGAAAGGAGTTTATCAAGGCATCAAGCTCATTGATGAACTCTCCGAGGGAACCTGGAGGGCGATAAATGATAAGGATGTTAAGCTTGAAAGGGCTGGTAACTGTGACAGCATGGAATTCAAAGGAGGCGATAGACAGATGGGTAAGGGGAGAAAGAGAGAATGACCACTTAGGAGAGATGAGGATCCCGGTGCCACCACCCCGCTGACCAGAAGCTCTCAGGTGATTGGGTGTGCGAGAACACGTGGGCGGACAAAGAGAGAGTATGTTTGTGCTAGTATGTTCAGTAGGAGTGGCAGTGTTATCTGTGGTGATCCATGTTTCCGTCAGTGCCAAGAAGTCGAGGGACTGGAGGGAGGCATAGGCTGAGATGAACTCTGCCTTGTTGGCCGCAGATCGACAGTTCCAGAGGCTACCGGAGACCTGGAACTCCACGTGGGTCGTGCGCGCTGGGACCACCAGATTAGGGTGCGATACAGGTGATTGTTGTATGTTCTGGTGCGATACAGGTGATTGTTGTATGTTTGTGCTAGTATGTTCTGGTGCGATACAGGTGATTGTTGTATGTACTGGTGCGATACAGGTGATTGTTGTATGTTCCTGTGCGATACAGGTGATTGTTGTATGTACTGGTGTGATACAGGTGATTGTTGTATGTACTGGTGTGATACAGGTGATTGTTGTATGTTTGTGCTAGTATGTTATTTTGTATGTTTTGGTTAAGTTCTGAGCACCTATTAAACTGCACCGTTTATACCAAGTTCACTCTCCTACGCCTGACTTCCCTGCCACCAGCACGCACCCGTTACAATATGTGACAACAAACATCCAATAGATAAAGATAACTTCATTCCATTCATCAACAATATGAAAATAGTTATAATTAAATGGAATAATTTCACATAAATTGTATAGGTAGAATAAACCTCTTTAGAATGGCTTCCAAAGTTTTTAGATTTTTGATAATACCAATTACTGCACTGAAGACATTCTTTTATAAAGTATTCTCCACCATAACAGACTTTATATGGGCAAATACATCTCATAGAATCTCATTGAAAATAAGAATTTGTTCTTAACTGACTTGTTAAATAAATAAAGGTAAACAATAGAATAAAAAGTCATAGGTGGGTTTTAACCTTATAGATGTGTAAATGTATCAACATTATGTTAAATGCACTAAAGATGAACAATGGGAACATATTGAAGATGCTCATCCCCATAATCTTTCCATTCCAAATAAGTTAATAACATGAGCAGCTTCATAGCTAGAACGCTAAAAAAACATGTAAGAAAGTGGAACGGATTCTACAAGAACCAATATCCCTAAAAACATATTCCTATGGAACAATAATTGGATTACCAAGCCCATATTATGGCAAGAACAGCTCAAATAAGCAAAGAGAAACAACAGTCCATCATTACTTTCAGACATGAAGGTCAATCAATCTGGAAAATTCCAAGAACTTCTAAAGTTTCTTCAAGTGCAGTTGCAAAAACCATCAAGTGCTATGATGAAACTGGCTCTCATGAGGACCGCCACTGGAATGGAAGACCCAGAGTTACCTCTGCTGCAGAGGATAAGTCCAGAAATTCACCAGCCTCAGAAATTGCAGCCCAAATAAATGCTTCACTGAGTTAAAGTAACAGACACATCTCAACAAAAAACTGTTCAGAGGAGACTGTGTGAATGAGGTCTTCATGGTCAAATTGCTGCAAAGAAACAACTACTAAAGGACACCAACAAGAAGAAGAGACTTGCTTGAGCTAAGAAACACAAGCAATGGACATTAGACCGGTGGAAATGTGTCCTTTGGTCAAATTAGATTTTAGGTTCCAACCGCTGTGTCTTTGTGAGACGCAGGTGAACGGATGATCTCCGCATGTGTGGTTCCCACCGTGAAGCATGGAGGAGGAGAAGGGATGTTGTTGGGGTGCTTTGCTGTTGACACTGTCAGTGATTTATTTAGAATTCAAGGCACACTTAACCAGCATGGCTACCACAGCATTCTACAGCGATACACCATCCCATCTGGTTTGCGCTTAGTGGGACTATCATTTGTTTTTCAACAGGACAATGACCCAACACACATCCAGGCTGTGTAAGGGCTATTTGACCATGAAGGAGAGTGATGGAGTGGTACATCCGATGACCTGACCTCCACAATCCCCTGACCTCAACCCAATTGAGATGGTTTGGGATGAGTTGGACTGCAGAGTGATGGAAAAACAGCCAACAAGTGCTCAGCATATGTGGGAACTCCTTCAAGACTGTTGGAAAAGCATTATTTTCCAACAGAAGCTGGTTGAGAGAATGCAAAGTGTGTGTAAAGCTATCATCAAGACAAAGGGTGACTACTTTGAAGAATCTAAAATCTAAAATATTATTTTATTTGTTTAACACTTTTTTGGTTACTACATGATTCCATAAGTGTTCTTTCACAGTTGTAATGTCTTCACTATTATTCTACAATGTAGAAAATAGTAAAACATAAAGAAAAACCCTGAAATTAGTAGGTGTGTCAAAACCTTTTACTGGTACTATATATATATATATATATATATATACACACACACACACACACACACACACACACACACACACACACACACACACACACACACACACACACACACACACACACACACACACACACACACACGTGTATATTCATATTCTAAACCTCCAAGATTAGCTCTCCATGTGAGGTTTAGAAACATTTAGAATTTGTCAACAACCTCTTAGTTTAACTAACCCTGGCTGTGCGTGGCGTCATCCGAGCACATCTGAGTGCGTTAAATGAAAGGTATGGGTAAGGTGTCTGTTCTGCAGCGTATTGACCTGCCCAGCTTTACGGAGCGTTTCTAAAAGGATGCGATTTTCCGCTGAGCAGAGAGATCAACCACGGTCACGGCAGCAGGTGACTGCAGGAGGTCAGGGAGAGGAGGTCGGGAGGAGGAGAGTGAGGAGGGGGGAGGAGGGGGAGATTGGGAGGGGGTCTGAAAACATCTGTGTGAGGAGGTGAAACATCTTCCTCTCCTCCTTTCTTCATCTCTTCCTCTCCTCCTCCTATCCTCCTCCTCCTCCTATCCTCCTCCTATCCTCTCCTCCTCCTCTCCTCCTCCTATCCTCTCCTCCTCCTCTCCTCCTCCTATCCTCTCCTCCTCCTCTCCTCTCCTCCTCCTCTCCTCCTCCTATCCTCTCCTCCTCCTCTCCTCCTCCTATCCCTCCTCCTCCTCTCCTCCTCCTCCCTCTCCTCCTCCTATCCTCCTCCTATCCTCTCCTCCTCCTCTCCTCCTCCTATCCTCTCCTCCTCCTCTCCTCCTCCCTCCTCCTCTCCTCCTCCTCTCCTCCTCCTATCCTCTCCTCCTCCTCTCCTCCTCCTATCCCTCCTCCTCCTCTCCTCCTCCTCCTCCTCTCCTCCTCCTATCCTCTCCTCCTCCTATCCTCCTCCTATCCTCCTCCTCCTATCCTCCTCCTATCCTCTCCTCCTCCTCTCCTCCTCCTATCCTCTGCTCCTCCTCTCCTCCTCCTCTCCTCCTCCTATCCTCCTCCTATCCTCCTCCTCCTCCTCCTCCTCCTCTCCCTCCTCCTCCTCCTCCTCCTATCCTCTGCTCCTCCTCCTCCTCCTCCTCTCCTCCTCCTATCCTCCTCCCCTCTCCTCCTCCTATCCTCTCCTCCTCCTCTCCTCTCCTCCTCCTCCTCCTCCTATCCCTCCTCCTCCTCCTCCTCCTATCCTCTCCTCCTCCTCTCCTCCTCCTATCCTCTCCTCCTCCTCTCCTCCTCCCCTCCTCCTCCTATCCTCTCCTCCTCCTCTCCTCCTCCTATCCTCTCCTCCTTCTCTCCTCCTCCTATCCTCTCCTCCTCCTCTCCTCCTCCTATCCTCCTCCTCCTATCCTCCTCCTATCCTCTCCTCCTCCTATCCTCTCCTCCTATCCTCTCCTCCTCCTCTCCTCCTATCCTCTCCTCCTCCTCTCCTCCTCCTATCCTCCTCCTATCCTCTCCTCCTATCCTCCTCCTCCTCTCCTCCTCCTATCCTCCTCATATCCTCTCCTCCTCCTCTCCTCCTCTCCTCCTCCTATCCTCACCTCCTCCCCTCCTGAAGTTGTCATTCTTTTTTCCTCCCCAGTCCAACAGTAAGCAGAGCTGTGTGGATACAGCAGTTAACCATGGACACTCTTACTGACAGATGTGACAGCTTCGCGTAACGTATTGTTGTCTCTACCTTCTTGGCCTTTGTGCTCTGTGCCCAATAATGTTTGTACCATGTTTTGTGTTGCTACCATCTTGTTGTAATGTTGTGTTGTTACCATGCTATGTTGTTGTCTTAGGTCTCTCTTTATGTAGTGTTATGGTGTCTCTCTTGTTGTGTTTTGTCCTATATTTTTATTTTATTTTTAATGTTTAATCCCAGCCCCCATCCCGGCGGGAGGCCTTTTGCCTTCTGGTAGGCCGTCATTGTAAATACAAATTTGTTCTGAACTGACTTACCTAGTTAAATCAATATTAAATTAAATAAAAGTTAGCCATAGCTGTGTGTATACAGTAGTTAGCCATAGCTGTGTGTATACAGTAATTAGCCATAGCTGTGTGTATACAGTAATTAGCCATAGCTGTGTGTATACAGTAGTTAGCCATAGCTGTGTGTATACAGTAGTTAGCCATAGCTGTGTGTATACAGTAGTTAGCCATAGCTGTAGCTGTGTGTATACAGTAGTTAGCTGTAGCTGTGTGTATACAGTAGTTAGCCATAGCTGTAGCTGTGTTTATACAGTAGTAAGCCATAGCCGTAGCTGTGTTTATACAGTAGTTAGCCTTAGCTGTAGCGGTGTGTATACAGTAGTTAGCCGTAGCTGTAGCTGTGTGTATACAGTAGTTAGCCTTAGCTGTAGCTGTGTGTATACAGTAGTTAGCCGTAGTTGTGTGTATACAGTAGTTAGCCGTAGCTGTAGCTGTGTGTATACAGTAGTTAGCCATAGCTGTGTGTTTACATTACTTAGCCGTAGCTTTGTGTATACAGTAGTTAGCCGTAGCTGTAGCTGTGTGTATACAGTAGTTAGCCGTAGCTGTAGCTGTGTGTATACAGTAGTTAGCCATAGCTGTGTGTTTACATTACTTAGCCGTAGCTTTGTGTATACAGTAGTTAGCCGTAGCTGTAGCTGTGTGTATACAGTAGTTAGCCGTAGCTGTAGCTGTGTGTATACAGTAGTTAGCCGTAGCTTTGTGTATACAGTAGTTAGCCGTAGCTGTAGCTGTGTGTATACAGTAGTTAGCCGTAGCTGTTAGCCAAGAGTTGTGAATGTGGTCATGACTTTGTGTTTGGTTTCGCTGTAACTATGTCCTTTATCAATCCAGCTCACTGAAACAAAGCTTTCATCTGACGCCTGGAGCAAGGACACAGTCTGGCTTTCTCCCTTTCTCTCTCCCTCTCTCTTTCTCTCCCTCTCTCTCCCTCTCTCTCTCTTTCTCTCCCTCTCTCTCCCTTTCTCCCTTTCTCTCTCCCTCTCTCTTTGTCTCCCTCTCTCTCCCTCTCTCTCTCTCTTTCTCTCCCTCTCTCTCACTTTCTCCCTCTCTCTCTCCCTCTCTCTTTGTCTCCCTCTCTCTCCCTCTCTCTCTCTCTCTCTCTCTTTCTCTCCCTCTCTCTCCCTCTCCCTCTCCCTCTCTCCGTTCAGTGTCTTAAACACTCCCGCCATGTTTTGGAATCTCTCACTGAGATCTAGTGTTTTGCGAGGTATCGACTTACATCTCTTTCTTCCCTCAATTTGCAGTGTGGCTGGGGCGACAAAAGAACCCAACTCCCTGTAAATCGCCTCAACTACCTGTCTGATATTGTGCCAGAGGTATCCTCTAGCTGGCCGCTGCCAAGAGGAGAGGAGAGGCAGGAGAGAGAGAGAGAGATAGAGAGAGAGACAGAGAGAGTTTGGACTCTGATCCGGCTGTAATGAGGTAGAAACACAGCCGGTCTGGACGGAGGTGGGACAGCTACGTTATTGATAGGCCCAAATCTATTCTCAATGGCTCTGATTCAGCCTGCTTTCAGCCTGCTATGCGATATGATTGATTGGGTGTGAGGAAAGTATCCGTGGGGTGTGTGTAATCCTGCGCTTGGCGTTGGTGCCTTCACATCCACCAAGATGAATGAGCTTGATGAGTTCTTGAATTTCCACCATCTGGCCCCCTTAGCCTCTTAACAGGAGCCCTGAGAACTAAACAGCACATCAGAATGAGTCTGTTAGCTTCACCACGCTGATGGGAGAGAGGGGGGTAGTTAGATAGAGCTCTGATTGGTGCAGGCTGTGGCCAATACATTATCTCTCTGAGCTATGATTGGTTGAGACCAGGGCCAATGCATTCTCTGAGCTGTGATTGGTGGAGGCCGGGACCAATACATTCTCTCATTGGTTGGTTAGCAGATGAGGTTAGGAGTAGGCAGATTGGATTATGCTGAGCTCCAGGGCAAAAACGGTGAGGGGAAAACGGCCTTCTCAGGTCAAACAGTCATGTTGTCAACAATGCAGCATGGTGCATCATCTAGAAACATACAAACATCTCTTTTCCATGAATTATTAAACTATACTGAACAAAAATATACAGTAAAAGCACAATGCAACAATTTCAAAGATTTTACTGAGTTACAGTTCATTTAAGGAAATCAGTCAATTGAAATAAATGCATTAGGCCCTAATCTATGGATTTCACATGACTGGGAATATAGATATGCATCTGTTGGTCACAGATACCTTTAAAAAAAAGTAGGGTCGTGGATCAGAAACCCAGTCAGTATCTGGTTGCCTCATGCAGTGTGAAACATCTCCTTCACATAGAGTTGATTGTGGCCTGTAGAATGTTGTCCCACTCCTCTTCAATGGCTGTGGGAAGTTGCTGGATATTGGCGGGAACTGGAACACACTGTCGTACATGTCGATCCAGAGCATCCCAAACATGCTCAATGGGGGACATATCTGGTCACTGTGGAGGCCATAAACAAACGGGGACATTTTCAGCTTCCAGGAATTGTGTACAGATCCTTGCCACACGGGGCTGTGTTTTATCATGCTGAAACATGAGGTGAATGGCGATGGATGAATGGCACGACAATGGGCCTAAGGATCTCATCACGGTATCTCTGCATTCAAACTGCCATTGATTAATACCATTGTGTTTACTGTCCATAGCTTATGCCTGCCCATACCATAACCCCACCGCCACCATGGGGAACTCTGTTCACAACGTTAACATCAACAAACTGCTCGCCCACACAACACCAAACACGTGGTCTGTGGTTGTGAGGCAGGTTGGACATACTGCCAAATTCTCTAAAACAATGTTGGAGGCAAATTATGGTAGAGAAATTAACATGAAATTCTTTTAAAATAGCTGTGCAGAAACGCTCCCCATCCAACCTGACAGAGCTTGAGAGGATCTTCAGAGAATGGGAGAAACTCCCCAAATACAAGTGTGCCAAGCTTGTAGCGTCATACTCAAGAAGACTCAAGGCTGTAATCGTTAAGCACTAAGTAAAGGGTCTGAATACTGATGTAAATGTCATTTTTCCATTTTGTATTTTTTATCATATAAAACCTGTTTTTGCTTTGTCATTGTGTGTAGATTGATGAGGGGGAAAAAACAATTGAATCCATGTTAGAATAAGGCTGTACCGTAACAAATTATTTAAAAAGTTAAGGGGTCTGAATACTTCCCGAATGCACAGAGCTGCCCATGCCTCATCGTGATTGGCTATGGCTCATTGTTCCAAATGATGGGGAATAACCAATGTCAATAAGCGTCATCACCATCTTTCTTTTGCGGTACCTCAAATGGTTGTCAGATAAACTTTTCTGAGTTGATTTTACTCCTCGCTCAGAGTTTGTCTTGGCAGTGTTGACACCATCCTAAAACCTACTCTGAGCTGGGAGATTTTTTTTGTCTTACAAGTAGTTTTAACAGGATTCCTAAGACCTTTTCTGAGACGCTTTGGCCTAAGGTGGATCAAACTCTATCAAACTACCACAAACTTTATAATTCATTCTGGATCTGATATCAAAAGAGGCAGAGACAACAACTTCAATGGACAACGTACTCTGTGGTTTACTATAGCAGGGCTGAGTGTTTGGCAAAAAATGGTTATAATGTATCTAAATATTGATGTCACTCTATACACACACTGTTAAGCAGTGGAATAATAAAAAGACAGGCTTCAATTTAGAAAAGTATTTTAAGTCATAAAAGCTACTTGTTCATCTGCTTACAGTGCTCTTCTGCAATTATTGTGTCAACTCTACGTAAGGCAGGGTTACATTTACGACTGTACACAGACTTTGTAACAAGGCAAGGTTACATTTACAACTATACACAGTAGACTATGTAAAAGGCAGGGTTACATTTACGACTATACACAGTAGACTATGTAAAAGGCAGGGTTACATTCATCACTATACACAGTAGACTATGTAAAAGGCAGGGTTACATTCATCACTATACACAGTAGACTATGTAAAAGGCAGGGTTACATTCATCACTATACACAGTAGACTATGTAAAAGGCAGGGTTACATTCATCACTATACACAGTAGACTATGTAAAAGGCAGGGTTACATTCATCACTATACACAGTAGACTATGTAAAAGGCAAGGTTACATTTACAACTATACACAGTAGACTATGTAAAAGGCAGGGTTACATTTACGACTGTACACAGTAGACTATGTAAAAGGCAGGGTTACATTCATCACTATACACAGTAGACTATGTAAAAGGCAAGGTTACACACAATACAAATAAAATGGCGCCGGGGGAGATGGCTGCCGATGGCTGCCGATTTTCCTCAATATTTGTAAATTATTTTGTACATAATGTTTCTGAAACCGTATCTTACGGAAGAAAAGAGCTTCTGGGTATCAGGACAGCGATCACTCACCTCGGATTAGACAAAGATTTCTTCAACAACAACAACAACAACAACAAGCAGGTCTCATACGATATTCTCCAAACACCCCACAGGGCAGACGTCCCAATTATTCTCAAAAGGAAACGATGCAGAGGATGAAAAGCCGGATGCCTCGTCGGGACCCGCAGAAGACAACTAGGAAAGCTGCCGTTACCATCAATATTACTCGCCAACGTGCCATCATTGGACAATAAACTAGACGAGGTACGATCACGAAAATCCTACCAACAGGACATCATTGGACAATAAACTAGACGAGGTACGATCACGAAAATCCTACCAACAGGACATCATTGGATAATAAACTAGACGAGGTACGATCACGAAAATCCTACCAACAGGACATCATTGGATAATAAACTAGACGAGGTACGATCACGAAAATCCTACCAACAGGACATCATTGGATAATAAACTAGACGAGGTACGATCACGAAAATCCTACCAACAGGACATCATTGGATAATAAACTAGACGAGGTACGATCACGAAAATCCTACCAACAGGACATCAAAAACGAATATCCTGTGTTTCACGGAATCGTGGCTGAATGATGACATGGATATTCAGCTAATAGATACATGCTGCACCGGCAGGATAGAACAGCCCGGTAAGTATATATTATACTCCGGTAAGACTAGGGGGGGGCGGTCTGTGTATATTTGTAAACAACAGCTGGTGCATGAAATCTAAGGACGTCTCTAGATTTTGCTCGCCTGAAGTAGAGTATATTGTGATAAACTGCAGGCCACCCTACTTGCCTAGAGAGTTCTCAGCTATACTTTTTGTGGCTGTTTATTCACCACCATAGACAGATGGTGGCACTAAGACCGCACTCAGTCAGCTGTATAAGGAAATAAGCAAACAGTAAACCACTCACCCAGAGGCGGCGCTCCTAGTGGCCGGAGACTTTAATCTTAGAACTACCCATCCCGGATCCGGGAGAATTGTCATCAACTAATTAGCATAGCGCACCGTTCAAAAAATATTACTAGAAAATATTCATATTCATGAAATCACAAGTGAAATATAGTGAAACACAGCTTAGCCTTTTGTTAATCACCCTGTAATCTCAGATTTTGAAATGATGCTTTACAGCCAAAGCAAGACAAGCGTTTGTGTAAGTTTATCGATAGCCTAGCATAGCATTATGTCCAGCTAGCAGCAGGAAGCTTGGTCACGAAAATCAGAAAAGCAATCAAATTAACCGTTTACCTTTGATGATCTTCGGATGTTTTCACTGACGAGACTCCCAGTTAGACAGCAAATGTTCCTTTTGTTCCACAAAGATTATTTTTATACCCACAATTCCTGCGTTTGTTTGTCACGTTGTGTTGAGAAATCCACCGGAAATAGAGGTCACGACAACGCTGAAAAAAAAAAAACATTAATATTGACAGAAACATGGCAAATGTTTTATATAATCAATCCTCAAGGTGTTTTTCAAATATCTATTCGATAATATATCAACCGGGACAATTGGCTTTTCAGTAGGAGCGAGAGGAAAAATGACTACCTCTGTCTTTTACGCAAGAATCACTCTGAGAGCCCTCAGCTGGCAACTTACGCAATGTAGTCGTTTACACTCATTCTTCAACATAAAGGCGTGAAACTACGTCACAATGCTGTAGACACCTTAGGGAATACGTAGAAAAAGGAATCTGGTTGATATCCCTTTCAGTGGCCAATAGGGGTGCATAGGAACACAACAGTTTCAAAACATGAGTCACTTCCTGATTTGATTTTTCTTAGGCTTTCGCCTGCAATATCAGTACTGTTATACTCACAGACAATATTTTTACAGTTTTGGAAACTTTAGAGTGGTTTCTATCCTAAGCCGTCAATTATATGCATATTCTAGCATCTGGTCCTGAGAAATAGGCGGTTTACTTTGGGAATGTTATTTTTCCAAAAATGAAAATAGTGCCCCCTAGTTTCAAGAGGTTTTAACGCAGGGAAACTTACATCAGTTCTACCAAATCTCTATCAACATGTTAAATGTGCAACCAGAGGGAAAAAAATTCTAGATCACCTGTACTCCACACACGGAGATGCGTATAAAGCTCTCCCTCCGTTTGGTAAATCCGACCACAACTCTATCCTCCTGATTCCAGCTTACAAGTAAAAATTAAAGCAGTGACTCGGTCTATAAAAAAATGGTCAGATGAAGCAGATGCTAAACTACAGGACTGTTTTGTTATCACAGAATGGAACAAGTTCCGGGATTCTTCCGATGACATTGAGGAATACACAACATCAGTCACTGGCTTTGTCAATAAGTGCATTGAGGAAGTCGTCCCCACAGTGACTGTACATACATACCCCAACCAGAAGTCATGGATTACAGGCAACATTTGCACTGAGCTAAAGGGTAGAGTTGCCGCTTTCAAGGTGTGGAAAGCGGCATCCCGGAAGCTTACAAGAAATCTCACTATGCCCTGAGACGTACCATCAAACAGGCAAAGATTGAATCATACTACACCTGCTCTGATGCTCATCGGATGTGGCAGGGCTTGCAAACTATTACAGACTACAAAGGGAAGCACAGCCATGAGCTGCACAGTCACACAAGCCTACCAGACGAGCTAGATCACTGCTATGCTCGCTCGAGGCAAGCAACACTTAGGCATGCATGAGAGCATCAGCTATTCCGGACTACTGTGTGATCACGCTCTACGTAGCTGACGTGAGTAAGACCTTTAATCAGGTCAACATACACAAGGCTGCGGGGCCAGACGGATTACCAGGACGTGTGCTCCGGGCATGTGCTGACCAACTGGCAGGTGTCTTCACTGACATTTTCAACATGTCCCTGATTGAGTCTGTAATACTAACATGCTTCAAGCAGACCACCATAGTCCCTGTGCCCAACAACACAAAGGCAACCTGCAAATATGACTACAGACCCGTAGAGCTCACGTCCGTAGTCATGAAGTGGTTTGAAAGCATGGTAATGGCTCACATCAACACCATTACCTGTATCTACACTTACTGTACCTAAACGTACCTGTACCTACACTTACCTGTACCTACACGTACCTGTACCTACACTTACCTGTACCTACACGTACCTGTACCTACACTTACCTGTACCTACACTTACCTGTACCTACACTTACCTGTACCTACACTTACCTGTACCTACACGTACCTGTACCTACACTTACCTGTACCTACACTTACCTGTACCTACACGTACCTGTACCTACACTTACCTGTACCTACACTTACCTGTACCTACACTTACCTGTACCTACGCTTACCTGTACCTACACGTACAGTACCTGTACCTACACTTACCTGTACCTACACTTACCTGTACCTACACTTACCTGTACCTACACTTACCTGTACCTACACGTACCTGTACCTACACTTACCTGTACCTACGCGTACCTGTACCTACACTTACCTGTACCTATGCGTACCTGTACCTACACTTACCTGTACCTACACTTACCTGTACCTACACTTACCTGTACCTACGCTTACCTGTACCTACACGTACCTGTACCTACACGTACCTGTACCTACACTTACCTGTACCTACACTTACCTGTACCTACACTTACCTGTACCTACGCTTACCTGTACCTACACTTACCTGTACCTATGCTTACCTGTACCTACACTTACCTGTACCTACACTTACCTGTACCTACACTTACCTGTACCTACACTTACCTGTACCTACACTTACCTGTACCTACGCTTACCTGTACCTACACGTACAGTACCTGTACCTACACTTACCTGTACCTACACTTACCTGTACCTATGCGTACCTGTACCTACACTTACCTGTACCTACACTTACCTGTACCTACACTTACCTGTACCTACACTTACCTGTA
Organism: Oncorhynchus keta; assembly: GCF_023373465.1. Classification (NCBI taxonomy): domain Eukaryota; kingdom Metazoa; phylum Chordata; class Actinopteri; order Salmoniformes; family Salmonidae; genus Oncorhynchus; species Oncorhynchus keta. The sequence goes on along the minus strand of NC_068445.1, from coordinate 50,265,936 downwards.
CCTACACTTACCTGTACCTACACTTACCTGTACCTACACTTACCTGTACCTACACGTACCTGTACCTACACTTACCTGTACCTACACTTACCTGTACCTGTACCTACACTTACCTGTACCTACACTTACCTGTACCTACACTTACCTGTACCTACACTTACCTGTACCTACACTATGTTTGTGCTGTAATTCATACTTTTATATCGAACACAACCACGACTTTCTCCTCATTTGTGTTGTTGAGTTGTGGCACATAATGACAGTTATAGCTGTATAGCTAAAACGACAGGTATATAAACGTCAGAAAGAGAGCAACAGTAGAAACTGAGTGCGTTGACAGGTTCAATTAAAAGTAGCCGTGGCAACCAGTACAAACAACCTGTGTTCTTATTGGTTTACCCAGGATTCCTCCTCAGTCCTCCCTAACAGACACTCATATAACGCCCAGCCCTAACCCCTAGCCACCTGGCCAGGACCTGTAATGTGGGAATCTCACACTATTTTATCCTGGAATGTCTGATGACTTCTCAGGATGACGTACTTGATACTAAAAAGCAGTTCACAGCACTGTGGAACAAGAAAGATAGCTCCCGAGAGGATGCCCACATCCTTGGTAGTCTAAGACATCAACAGCCCCAAATCTGTGGGGGAATAGTACGTGATGGGGTGGGCGTATGGGATGAGGGTATGGGGTGGGGGTATGGAGTGAGGGTATGGGGTATTGGGTGGAGTTATGGGGTGAGGGTGAGTGTGGTGTGGGGGTATGGGGGATGGTAAATGATGGGGTGGTGGTATGGGGTAATGGGGTGAGGGTATGGGGTGATTGGGTGGGGGTATGTGGTGATGGGGTGGGGTGGGGGTATGGGGTGGAGGTATGTGGTGATGGGGTGGGGTGGGGTATGGGGTGATGGGGTGGGGTGATTGGGTGGGGGTATGTGGTGATGGGGTGGGGTGGGGTGGGGGTATGGGGTGGAGGTATGGGGTGATGGGGTGGGGTGATTGGGTGGGGGTATGTGGTGATGGGGTGGGGTGGGGTGGGGGTATGGGGTGGAGGTATGGGGTGGGGGTGATGGGGTGGGGGTGATGGGGTTATGGGGTGGAGGTATGGGGTGATGGGGTGGGGGTATGTGGTGATGGGGTGGGGTGGGGTGGGGTGGGGGTATGGGGTGGAGGTATGAGGTGATGGGGTGGGGTATGGGGTGGGGTGATGGGGTTATGGGGTGGAGGTATGGGGTGATGGGGTGGTGGTGAGATTGAAGGAGTATGGGGTGATAGATATGGAGTGTGGGGGGGTGAGTGATAGGTATGGGGGTATGGAGGGGTGGAGAGGGGTGTCAGAGTTTTTGGCAAGGACTTCAGAGAAGGACACATGGGGATCAGGTCGATTATGGCTGCGTGCCTCAGTCCAGAGACGGCAGGTTCATGCTGGCTTTTCATCACAACATAACCTTTCTGCTGATCTCTGTCCTGTAACACGATCAGTTCCTCAATGTGGTATATGCTGGGGCTGGGGTAGAGGTCTAGGAATGGGGTATAGGGTTAGAGACTGGCTGGGGCTGGGGTAGAGGTCTAGAAATGGGGTATAGTGCTAGAGACTGGCTGGGGCTGGGTTAGAGGTCTAGGAATGGGGTATAGGGCTAGAGACAGGCTGGGGCTGGGGTAGAGGAATGGGGTATAGGGCTAGAGACAGGCTGGGGCTGGGGTAGAGGTCTAGGAATGGGGTATAGGGCTAGAGACAGGCTGGGGCTGGGGTAGAGGTCTAGGAATGGGGTATAGGGCTAGAGACAGGCTGGGGCTGGGTTAGAGGTCTAGGAATGGGGTATAGGGCTAGAGACAGGCTGGGGCTGGGGTAGAGGTCTAGGAATGGGGTATAGGGCTAGAGACTGGCTGGGGCTGGGGTAGAGGTCTAGGAATGGGGTATAGGGCTAGAGACAGGCTGGGGCTGGGGTAGAGGTCTAGGAATGGGGTATAGGGCTAGAGACTGGCTGGGGCTGGGGTAGAGGTCTAGGAATGGGGTATAGGGCTAGAGACTGGCTGGGGCTGGGGTAGAGGTCTAGGAATGGGGTATAGGGCTAGAGACAGGCTGGGGCTGGGGTAGAGGTCTAGGAATGGGGTATAGGGCTAGAGACAGGCTGGGGCTGGGGTAGAGGTCTAGGAATGGGGTATAGGGCTAGAGACAGGCTGGGGCTGGGGTAGAGGTCTAGGAATGGGGTATAGGGCTAGAGACAGGCTGGGGCTGGGGCCGGTAAAGGCATAGGGCTGAGGCTAGCCTTGGAGATAATCTGTGGCGCAGGGGGATGCCTCCTCTCCTGGGGTCCCCCACCTCTCCACCTCCTCACCTCACCACTTAGGTGCAGGTCTTTGCTCCAACCCATAATCCTTTATCCCTGCTCTGTTTTACTGCACTTTGAAACAATCCTCTCATAAAGTTGATCAAGTCTATACACCTTCCCATTAAAAAGGACTAGAGCTATTCAGAATGTCAGCGCTGTAGTTCCAGCAGGCGTTTCTCGTTAGCACTGAAAGCTAATACTGTTGTCCTTTAAGAGGCTCTCACACCTGTCTCCCAGCAACCCAGAAAATGCAAGGGAAGGGAAAGGGTCAATTCAAACAAAACTGGTGTCCAGAAGTTTCCGTGGGAGAATTGTAGAACTATAATGTTCTGGCAGTATTAGGATGTGGGTTTGGTAAAACTTAACAACAACCCCCTGAACTGTCCCCCAATGATGACCCTCAATCACAGTGTTCAACAAAACATGCTCTATGTTAAGAAATCACAAGTTTCCTGGCTGGGTGGCCATGTAGAGAACATGCAAGCACATTGTTACGCTCCCCTGTTCCTGTGTTGTGGTTTTGTATGTGTGTGTTTCAGGATGGCTTCCTGAAATTCCCCCAAGCAGCTGATTGGTCGGCCCCATTTGATGATTGGAGCTGACCCCGCCCTCTCGTCAGAAACAGCTGTCTTCAATGACCGACTCCTTCTCCAGCTATATAAGCCAGTGTTCTGTTGCAGAGAGAAGAGCTGATGTCATATGTTGGTTGTTTCTCAGAAAGAGATTTGATATGTACTTTGTTTGTTTTTGCTGAGAGAGCTGATTTGTATGTTGTGTTAGTTTGATGCTCAGAGAGAGCTGATTTGTATGTTGTGTGTTAGTTTGATGCTCAGAGAGAGCTGATTTGTATGTTGTGTGTTAGTTTGATGCTCAGAGAGAGCTGATTTGTATGTTGTGTGTTAGTTTGATGCTCAGAGAGAGCTTCTTTAATGTCCTGAGTTCTTTCTCAGTTTTTTTCTCAGTTCTTTCTCAGTTTTTGTTGTGAAGTTATGTAAGACATGGTAGGTACATACTACCTCCACCTACAGTCACATACTACCTCTACCTACAGTCACATACTACCTCTACCTACAGTCACATACTACCTCTACCTACAGTCACATACTACCTCTACCTACAGTCACATACTACCTCTACCTACAGTCACATACTACCTCTACCTACAGTCACATACTACCTCTACCTACAGTCACATACTACCTCTACCTACAGTCACATACTACCTCTACCTACAGTCACATACTACCTCCACCTACAGTCACATACTACCTCTACCTACAGTCACATACTACCTCTACCTACAGTCACATACTACCTCTACCTACAGTCACATACTACCTCTACCTACAGTCACATACTACCTCTACCTACAGTCACATACTACCTCTACCTACAGTCACATACTACCTCTACCTACAGTCACATACTACCTCTACCTACAGTCACATACTACCTCTATCTACAGTCACATACTACCTCTACCTACAGTCACATACTACCTCTACCTACAGTCACATACTACCTCTACCTACAGTCACATACTACCTCTACCTACAGTCCCATACCTCTATACCTCTACCTACAGTCACATACCTCTTTACCTCCACCTACAGTCACATACCTCTATACCTCCACCTACAGTCCCATACCTCTATACCTCTACCTACAGTCACATACCTCTTTACCTCCACCTACAGTCACATACCTCTATACCTCCACCTACAGTCCCATACCTCTATACCTCCACCTACAGTCACATACAGCTTTACCTCCACCTACAGTCACATACCTCTATACCTCCACCTACAGTCACATACTACCTCTACCTACAGTCACATACTACCTCTACCTACAGTCACATACTACCTCTACCTACAGTCACATACCTCTTTACCTCCACCTACAGTCACATACCTCTATACCTCCACCTACAGTCCCATACCTCTATACCTCCACCTACAGTCCCATACCTCTATACCTCTACCTACAGTCACATACCTCCACCTACAGTCACATACCTCTTTACCTCCACCTACAGTCCCATACCTCTATACCTCCACCTACAGTCCCATACCTCTATACCTCCACCTACAGTCACATACCTCTTTACCTCCACCTACAGTCCCATACCTCTATACCTCCACCTACAGTCCCATACCTCTATACCTCCACCTACAGTCACATACCTCTCTACCTCCACCTACAGTCACATACCTCTATACCTCCACCTACAGTCACATACCTCTTTACCTCCACCTACAGTCACATACCTCTCTACCTCCACCTACAGTCCCATACCTCTATACCTCTACCTACAGTCACATACCTCTATACCTCCACCTACAGTCACATACCTCTTTACCTCCACCTACAGTCACATACCTCTATACCTCCACCTACAGTCACATACCTCTATACCTCCACCTACAGTCACATACCTCTATACCTCCACCTACAGTCACATACCTCTTTACCTCCACCTACAGTCACATACCTCTCTACCTCCACCTACAGTCACATACCTCTACCTACAGTCACATACCTCCACCTACAGTCACATACCTCTATACCTCCACCTACAGTCACATACCTCTTTACCTCCACCTACAGTCCCATACATTATTAGTATTCCAAGGCTATAGCCAGTCAGGTTATATTATTATTATTCCAAGGCTATAGCCAGTCAGGTTATATTATTATTCCAAGGCTATAGCCAGTCAGGTTATATTATTATTCCAAGGCTATAGCCATTGTGACACTCTACAGCCTGGCAGGAGCACCCAGCATTGTGACACTCTACAGCCTGGCAGGAGCACCCAGCATTGTGATACTACAGCCTGGCAGGAGCAACCAGCATTGTGATACTCTACAGCCTGGCAGGAACACCCAGCATTGTGATACTACAGCCTGGCAGGAGCAACCAGCATTGTGATACTACAGCCTGGCAGGAGCAACCAGCATTGTGACACTCTACAGCCTGGCAGGAGCACCCAGCATTGTGATACTCTACAGCCTGGCAGGAACACCCAGCATTGTGACACTACAGCCTGGCAGGAGCAACCAGCATTGTGACACTACAGCCTGGCAGGAGCAACCAGCATTGTGATACTACAGCCTGGCAGGAGCAACCAGCATTGTGACACTACAGCCTGGCAGGAGCAACCAGCATTGTGATACTCTACAGCCTGGCAGGAGCAACCAGCATTGTGATACTCTACAGCCTGGCAGGAACACCCAGCATTGTGACACTACAGCCTGGCAGGAGCAACCAGCATTGTGATACTCTACAGCCTGGCAGGAGCAACCAGCATTGTGATACTCTACAGCCTGGCAGGAGCACCCAGCATTGTGATACTACAGCCTGGCAGGAGCAACCAGCATTGTGATACTCTACAGCCTGGCAGGAGCAACCAGCATTGTGATACTCTACAGCCTGGCAGGAGCACCCAGCATTGTGATACTACAGCCTGGCAGGAGCAACCAGCATTGTGATACTCTACAGCCTGGCAGGAGCAACCAGCATTGTGATACTCTACAGCCTGGCAGGAGCACCCAGCATTGTGACACTACAGCCTGGCAGGAGCAACCAGCATTGTGATACTCTACAGCCTGGCAGGAGCAACCAGCATTGTGATACTCTACAGCCTGGCAGGAGCACCCAGCATTGTGACACTACAGCCTGGCAGGAGCAACCAGCATTGTGATACTCTACAGCCTGGCAGGAGCACCCAGCATTGTGATACTCTACAGCCTGGCAGGAGCACCCAGCATTGTGACACTACAGCCTGGCAGGAGCAACCAGCATTGTGATACTCTACAGCCTGGCAGGAGCAACCAGCATTGTGATACTCTACAGCCTGGCAGGAGCACCCAGCATTGTGACACTCTACAGCCTGGCAGGAGCACCCAGCATTGTGACACTACAGCCTGGCAGGAGCAACCAGCATTGTGACACTCTACAGCCTGGCAGGAACAACCAGCATTGTGACACTCTACAGCCTGGCAGGAGCACCCAGCATTGTGACACTCAAATCTGTTTTGTTACAACAACATCATGAAAGAAATTAGAAAATTATAATTTTCCAAATGATTATAAGTGCATATAGGCCTAACTGATGATATTCGGCTGCTTTCAGCTATTCCCAAACCGGGGTACTCCAAGTAAAAATGTGATTCACATAACAACAACCCCCTCGCCTGAGTCGCCTCGTTTCACTGTGATTCACACAACAACCCCCTCGCCTGAGTCGCCTCGTTTCACTGTGATTCACACAACAACCCCCTCGCCTGAGTCGCCTCGTTTCACTGTGATTCACATAACAACAACCCCCTCGCCTGAGTCGCCTCGTTTCACTGTGATTCACACAACAACCCCCTCGCCTGAGTCGCCTCGTTTCACTGTGATTCACATAACAACCCCCTCGCCTGAGTCGCCTCGTTTCACTGTGATTCACACAACAACCCCCTCGCCTGAGTCGCCTCGTTTCACTGTGATTCACATAACAACAACCCCCTCGCCTGAGTCGCCTCGTTTCACTGTGATTCACACAACAACCCCTCGCCTGAGTCGCCTCGTTTCACTGTGATTCACACAACAACCCCCTCGCCTGAGTCGCCTCGTTTCACTGTGATTCACATAACAACAACCCCCTCGCCTGAGTCGCCTCGTTTCACTGTGATTCACACAACAACCCCCTCGCCTGAGTCGCCTCGTTTCACTGTGATTCACACAACAACCCCCTCGCCTGAGTCGCCTCGTTTCACTGTGATTCACATAACAACAACCCCCTCGCCTGAGTCGCCTCGTTTCACTGTGATTCACACAACAACCCCCTCGCCTGAGTCGCCTCGTTTCACTGTGATTCACACAACAACCCCCTCGCCTGAGTCGCCTCGTTTCACTGTGATTCACACAACAACCCCCTCGCCTGAGTCGCCTCGTTTCACTGTGATTCACACAACAACCCCATCGCCTGAGTCGCCTCGTTTCACTGTGATTCACACAACAACCCCATCGCCTGAGTCGCCTCGTTTCACTGTGATTCACACAACAACCCCCTCGCCTGAGTCGCCTCGTTTCACTGTGATTCACACAACAACCCCCTCGCCTGAGTCGCCTCGTTTCACTGTGATTCACATAACAACAACTGGCTATAGCTACCTACAGTCACATACTACCTCCACCTACAGTCACATACTACCTCTACCTACAGTCACATACCTCTATACCTCTACCTACAGTCACACACATCTATACCGCCACCGAAATAACAACACAATGTCAATTACAGGTAGCCTCGAGAAATATTTAACATCCAATCACATCAACTGTTGTTCTCTCGCAGGAAACCTTCACTCTTGTGCAGACATTTAGAAACTAAACATGACAATTTGACAATTTAAAAAACGAGACGACTTTCGACTAGTAAGACATGTATAAGAGCAACAGATACCGTTTAATAAGAAGGAGGGGCTAGAAGTGTTTTATATGGTACCGAGTTGCTCGGACAGGCAAGCCCCATACCATTTTATGTATTAGTGACACTGCAGGAGATGTTTTGAAACTATTACTGCTTCGCATACAAGCCAGTGAATTATATACGTTACAGCTGGATGAGTCAACAGACGAGGTGGGCCTGGCACAGCTCCTGGCATATGTCCGTTACATTTATGGAGGACATCATCTTCTGCAAACCACTGGAAACCAGGATAACAGGAGAGGATATTTTTAAAGTTCTGGACAGCTTTGTGACATCAAATGGACTTTGGTGGTCAAGATGTGTTGGTGTCTGTACTGATGGAGCAAAACCATGACAGGGAGACATAGTGGAGTGATAACGCGCGTGCAAGCAGTTGTTCCCAAGTCCACTTGTACACTGCAGCATCCACTGAGAGGCTCTTGGGTACACTGCAGCATCCACTGAGAGGCTCTTGGGTACACTGCAGCATCCACCAAGAGGCTCTTGCTGCGAAGGGAATGCCTGACAGCTTGAAAGATGTTTTGGATACTACAGTGAAAATGGTTAACTTTGTTAAAGCAAGGCCCCTGAACTCTCGTGTATTTTCTGCATTATGCAATGATATGGGCAGCGACCATGTAACGCTTTGACAACATACAGAAGTGCGCTGGTTATCAAGGGGCAAAGTATTGAATTGAGAGACGAGCTTAAAGTTTTCTTTACTGACTATAATTTCCACTTGTCTGACTGCTTGTTTCTCACACGACTGGCCTGTCTGGGTGATGTTTTTTCTCACCTGAATGATCTGAATCTAGGGTTACAGGGACTCTCCGCAACTATATTCAATGTGCGGAACAAAATTGAGGCCATGATTTAGAAGTTGGAGCTCTTCTCTGTCTGCATTAACAAGGACAACACAGGTCTTTCCATCATAGTATGATTTTTTTGTGTGCAAATGGACTCAAGCTTAACGGACAATGCCAAATGTGATATAGCGAAGCACCTGAGTGAGTTGGGTGCTCAATTACGCAGGTACTTTCCTGAAATGGATGACACAAACAACTGGATTCTTTATCCCTTTCATGCCCTGCCTCCAGTCCACTTACCCATATCTGAACAAGAGAGACTCATCCAAATTGCAACAAGCAGTTCTGTGAAAATGTAATTGAATCAGAAGCCACTGCCAGATGTCTGGATTGGGCTGAGTATCCTGTCTTGGCAAATCGCACTGTTAAGACACAGGTGCCCTTTGCAACCACGTACCTATGTGAGAGTGGATTCTCGGCCCTCACTAGCATGAAAACTAAATATAGGCACAGACTGTGTGTGGAAAATGATTTAAGACAGACTCTCTCCAATACAACCCAACATTGATCCTCTAATTCATTGATGAGCAGATACTTCAGTTGTAACTGGTTCTGTTGCGCTCCATTTTTACACTTGATAGACAACATTATCACTACTCCAAACTTAGGCTATCCTCTTTTTTTAACAACAGCCTGTATAGAAATCAAAAGTTCTGGTGTTACAGCATGCACTCGTTCGTCATGCTCTGTTGTGGTATTAAAAAAGATTGCTTGTCTCCAGTTATATAAAATTACAGAGAATTGCGTAAAATGCTTTTCTAACAAGGCCATTTTTTCTCAGACAACAAACATGATAGATTCGTGCAGTGCTTTAATTATAATGGATGTCTCTTCAACCCCTCTTTTGCATGCATGCACATCAGGCCATTTAGCTAGGATAGAAAACATTATATAGTTAAACCTGCAAGAGAGGGAATATAAACCAGGGAAAAGAGGGAATATAAACCAGGGGAGAGAGGGAATATAAACCAGGGAAACGAGGGAATATAAACCAGGGAAAAGAGGGAATATAAACCAGGGAAAAGAGGGAATATAAACCAGGGAAAAGAGAGAATATGAACCCGGGGAAAAGAGGGAATATAAACCAGGGGAAAAGAGGGAATATAAACCGGGGGAAAAGAGGGAATATAAACCGGGGAAAAGAGGGAATATAAACCGGGGAAAATAGGGAATATAAACCAGGGGAAAAGAGGGAATATAAACCAGGGGAAAGAGGGAATATAAACCGGGGAAAAGAGGGAATATAAACCAGGGAAAAGAGTGAATATAAACCAGGGGAAAAGAGGGAATATAAACCAGGGAAAAGAGGGAATATAAACCAGGGGAAAAGAGGGAATATAAACCAGGGGAAAAGAGGGAATATAAACCGGGGAAAAGAGGGAATATAAACCAGGGGAAAAGAGAGAATATAAACCAGGGGGAAAGAGGGAATATAAACCAGGGGAAAAGAGGGAATATAAACCAGGGGAAAGAGGGAATATAAACCGGGGAAAAGAGGGAATATAAACCAGGGAAAAGAGTGAATATAAACCAGGGGAAAAGAGGGAATATAAACCAGGGAAAAGAGGGAATATAAACCAGGGGAAAAGAGGGAATATAAACCAGGGGAAAAGAGGTAATATAAACCAGGGAAAAGAGGGAATATAAACCGGGGAAAAGAGGGGATATAAACCAGGGGAAACGAGGGAAAATATACCAGGGAAAAGAGGGAATATAAACCAGGGGAAAAGAGGGAATATAAACCAGGGGAAAAGAGGGAATATAAACCAGGGGAAAAGAGGGAATATAAACCAGGGGAAAAGAGGGAATATAAACCAGGGGAGAGAGGGAATATAAACCAGGGAAAAGAGGGAATATAAACCAGAGGAAAAGAGGGAATATAAACCAGGGAAAAGAGGGAATATAAACCAGGGGAAAAGAGGGAATTTAAACCAGGGAAAAGAGGGAATATAAACCAGGGAAAAGAGGGAATATAAACCAGGGAAAAGAGAGAATATGAACCCGGGGAAAAGAGGGAATATAAACCAGGGGAAAAGAGGGAATATAAACCGGGGGAAAAGAGGGAATATAAACCGGGGAAAAGAGGGAATATAAACCGGGGAAAATAGGGAATATAAACCAGGGGAAAAGAGGGAATATAAACCAGGGGGAAAAGAGGTAATATAAACCAGGGAAAAGAGGGAATATAAACCGGGGAAAAGAGGGGATATAAACCAGGGGAAACGAGGGAAAATATACCAGGGAAAAGAGGGAATATAAACCAGGGGAAAAGAGGGAATATAAACCAGGGGAAAAGAGGGAATATAAACCAGGGGAAAAGAGGGAATATAAACCAGGAGAAAAGAGGGAATATAAACCAGGGGAGAGAGGGAATATAAACCAGGGAAAAGAGGGAATATAAACCAGAGGAAAAGAGGGAATATAAACCAGGGAAAAGAGGGAATATAAACCAGGGAAAAGAGGGAATTTAAACCAGGGAAAGAGGGAATATAAACCAGGGAAAAGAGGGAATATAAACCAGGGAAAAGAGAGAATATGAACCCGGGGAAAAGAGGGAATATAAACCAGGGGAAAAGAGGGAATATAAACCGGGGAAAAGAGGGAATATAAACCGGGGAAAAGAGGGAATATAAACCGGGGAAAATAGGGAATATAAACCAGGGGAGAGAGGGAATATAAACCAGGGAAACGAGGGAATATAAACCAGGGAAAAGAGGGAATATAAACCAGGGAAAAGAGGGAATATAAACCAGGGAAAAGAGAGAATATGAACCCGGGGAAAAGAGGGAATATAAACCAGGGGAAAAGAGGGAATATAAACCGGGGGAAAAGAGGGAATATAAACCGGGGAAAAGAGGGAATATAAACCGGGGAAAATAGGGAATATAAACCAGGGGAAAAGAGGGAATATAAACCAGGGGAAAAGAGGGAATATAAACCAGGGGAAAGAGGGAATATAAACCGGGGAAAGAGGGAATATAAACCAGGGGAAAAGAGGGAATATAAACCAGGGGAAGAGGGAATATAAACCGGGGAAAAGAGGGAATATAAACCAGGGAAAAGAGGGAATATAAACCAGGGGAAAAGAGGGAATATAAACCAGGGAAAAGAGGGAATATAAACCAGGGGAAAAGAGGGAATATAAACCAGGGGAAAAGAGGGAATATAAACCGGGGAAAAGAGGGAATATAAACCAGGGGAAAAGAGAGAATATAAACCAGGGGGAAAGAGGGAATATAAACCAGGGGAAAAGAGGGAATATAAACCAGGGGAAAGAGGGAATATAAACCGGGGAAAAGAGGGAATATAAACCAGGGAAAAGAGTGAATATAAACCAGGGGAAAAGAGGGAATATAAACCAGGGAAAAGAGGGAATATAAACCAGGGGAAAAGAGGGAATTTAAACCAGGGAAAAGAGGGAATATAAACCAGGGAAAAGAGGGAATATAAACCAGGAAAAAGAGAGAATATGAACCAGGGGGAAAAGAGGGAATATAAACCAGGGGAAAAGAGGGAATATAAACCGGGGGAAAAGAGGGAATATAAACCGGGGAAAAGAGGGAATATAAACCGGGGAAAATAGGGAATATAAACCAGGGGAGAGAGGGAATATAAACCAGGGAAACGAGGGAATATAAACCAGGGAAAAGAGGGAATATAAACCAGGGAAAAGAGGGAATATAAACCAGGGAAAAGAGAGAATATGAACCCGGGGAAAAGAGGGAATATAAACCAGGGGAAAAGAGGGAATATAAACCGGGGGAAAAGAGGGAATATAAACCGGGGAAAAGAGGGAATATAAACCGGGGAAAATAGGGAATATAAACCAGGGGAAAAGAGAGAATATAAACCAGGGGAAAAGAGGGAATATAAACCAGGGGAAAGAGGGAATATAAACCGGGGAAAGAGGGAATATAAACCAGGGGAAAAGAGGGAATATAAACCAGGGGAAAGAGGGAATATAAACCGGGGAAAAGAGGGAATATAAACCAGGGAAAAGAGTGAATATAAACCAGGGGAAAAGAGGGAATATAAACCAGGGAAAAGAGGGAATATAAACCAGGGGAAAAGAGGGAATATAAACCAGGGAAAAGAGGGAATATAAACCAGGGAAAAGAGGGAATATAAACCAGGGGAAAAGAGGGAATATAAACCAGGGGGAAAGAGGGAATATAAACCAGGGGAAAAGAGGGAATATAAACCAGGGGAAAGAGGGAATATAAACCGGGGAAAAGAGGGAATATAAACCAGGGAAAAGAGTGAATATAAACCAGGGGAAAAGAGGGAATATAAACCAGGGAAAAGAGGGAATATAAACCAGGGGAAAAGAGGGAATATAAACCAGGGGAAAAGAGGTAATATAAACCAGGGAAAAGAGGGAATATAAACCGGGGAAAAGAGGGGATATAAACCAGGGGAAACGAGGGAATATAAACCAGGGAAAAGAGGGAATATAAACCAGGGGAAAAGAGGGAATATAAACCAGGGGAAAAGAGGGAATATAAACCAGGGGAAAAGAGGGAATATAAACCAGGGGAAAAGAGGGAATATAAACCAGGGGAGAGAGGGAATATAAACCAGGGAAAAGAGGGAATATAAACCAGAGGAAAAGAGGGAATATAAACCAGGGGGAAAGAGGGAATATAAACCAGGGGAAAAGAGGGAATATAAACCAGGGGAAAAGAGGGAATATAAACCAGGGAAAAGAGGGAATATAAACCAGGGGGAAAGAGGGAATATAAACCAGGGGAAAAGAGGGAATATAAACCAGGGGAAAAGAGGGAATATAAACCAGGGAAAAGAGGGAATATAAACCAGGGAAAAGAGGGAATATAAACCAGGGAAAAGAGGGAATATAAACCAGGGGAAAAGAGGGAATATAAACCAGGGAAAAGAGGGAATATAAACCAGGGGACAGAGGGAATATAAACCGGGGAAAAGAGGGAATATAAACCAGGGAAAAGAGTGAATATAAACCAGGGGAAAAGAGAGAATATAAACCAGGGAAAAGAGGGAATATAAACCAGGGAAAAGAGGGAATATAAACCAGGGAAAAGAGAGAATATGAACCCGGGGAAAAGAGGGAATATAAACCAGGGGAAAAGAGGGAATATAAACCGGGGGAAAAGAGGGAATATAAACCGGGGAAAAGAGGGAATATAAACCGGGGAAAATAGGGAATATAAACCAGGAGAAAAGAGAGAATATAAACCAGGGGAAAAGAGGGAATATAAACCAGGGGAAAGAGGGAATATAAACCGGGGAAAGAGGGAATATAAACCAGGGGAAAAGAGGGAATATAAACCAGGGGAAAGAGGGAATATAAACCGGGGAAAAGAGGGAATATAAACCAGGGAAAAGAGTGAATATAAACCAGGGGAAAAGAGGGAATATAAACCAGGGAAAAGAGGGAATATAAACCAGGGGAAAAGAGGGAATATAAACCAGGGGAAAATAGGGAATATAAACTGGGGAAAAGAGGGAATATAAACCAGGGGAAAAGAGAGAATATTAACCAGGGGGAAAGAGGGAATATAAACCAGGGGAAAAGAGGGAATATAAACCAGGGGAAAGAGGGAATATAAACCGGGGAAAAGAGGGAATATAAACCAGGGAAAAGAGTGAATATAAACCAGGGGAAAAGAGGGAATATAAACCAGGGAAAAGAGGGAATATAAACCAGGGGAAAAGAGGGAATATAAACCAGGGGAAAATAGGTAATATAAACCAGGGAAAATAGGGAATATAAACCGGGGAAAAGAGGGGATATAAACCAGGGGAAACGAGGGAATATAAACCAGGGAAAAGAGGGAATATAAACCAGGGGAAAAGAGGGAATATAAACCAGGGGAAAAGAGGGAATATAAACCAGGGGAAAAGAGGGAATATAAACCAGGGGAAAAGAGGGAATATAAACCAGGGGAGAGAGGGAATATAAACCAGGGAAAAGAGGGAATATAAACCAGGGGGAAAGAGGGAATATAAACCAGGGGAAAAGAGGGAATATAAACCAGGGGAAAATAGGGAATATAAACCAGGGGAAAAGAGGGAATATAAACCAGGGAAAAGAGGGAATATAAACCAGGGAAAAGAGGGAATATAAACCAGGGAAAAGAGGAAAATATAAACCAGGGGAAAAGAGGGAATATAAACCAGGGGAAAAGAGGGAATATAAACCAGGGAAAAGAGGGAATATAAACCAGGGGAAAATAGGGAATATAAACCAGGGGAAAAGAGGGAATATAAACCAGGGAAAAGAGGGAATATAAACCAGGGAAAAGAGGGAATATAAACCAGGGAAAAGAGGAAAATATAAACCAGGGGAAAAGAGGGAATATAAACCAGGGAAAAGAGGGAATATAAACCGGGGGAAAAGAGGGAACATAAACCAGGGGAAAGAGGGAATATAAACCAGGGGAAACGAGGGAATATAAAAGGGAAAAGAGGGAATATAAACCAGGGGAAAAGAGGGAATATAAACCAGGGAAAACGATGGAATATAAACCAGGGGAAAAGAGGGAATATAAACCAGGGGAAAGAGGGAATATAAACCGGGGGAAAAGAGGGAACATAAACCAGGGGAAAGAGGGAATATAAACCAGGGGAAACGATGGAATATAAACCAGGGGAAAGAGGGAATATAAACCAGGGGAAAAGAGGGAATATAAACCAGGGAAAAGAGGGAATATAAACCAGGGGAAAGAGGGAATATAAACCAGGGGAAAAGAGGGAATATAAACCAGGGGAAAAGAGGGAATATAAACCAGGGAAAAGAGGGAATATAAACCAGGGGGAAAGAGGGAATATAAACCAGGGGAAAGATGGAATATAAACCAGGGGAAAAGAGGGAATATAAACCAGGGGAAAATAGGGAATATAAACCAGGGAAAAGAGGGAATATAAACCAGGGGAAAAGAGGGAATATAAACCAGGGGAAAAGAGGGAATATAAACCAGGGAAAAGAGGGAATATAAACCAGGGGAAAGAGGGAATATAAACCAGGGAAAATAGGGAACATAAACCAGGAGGAAACGTAAACCAGGGGAAAACTGGGAAAACGTAAACCAGGGGAAAAAAAGGAATATAAACCAGTTGAAAAGAGGGAAAGTAAACTAGGGGGAAAGAGGGAACATTAACCAGGGGGAAAGAGGGAACATTAGCCAGGGGGAAAGAGGGAATATAAACCAGGGAAAAGAGGGAATATAAACCAGGGGAAAAGAGGGAATATAAACCAGGGGAAAAGAGGGAATATAAACCAGGGGAAAAGAGGGAATATAAACCAGGGAAAAGAGGGAATATAAACCAGGGGAAAGAGGGAATATAAACCAGGGAAAATAGGGAACATAAACCAGGGGAAAACGTAAACCAGGGGAAAACTGGGAAAACATAAACCAGGGGAAAAGAGGGAATATAAACCAGTTGAAAAGAGGGAAAGTAAACTATAATATAATATAATATATGCCATTTAGCAGACGCTTTTATCCAAAGCGACTTACAGTCATGTGTGCATACATTCTACGTATGGGTGGTCCCGGGGATCGAACCCACTACCCTGGCGTTACAAGCGCCATGCTCTACCAACTGAGCTACAGAAGGACAACTAGGGGGAAAGAGGGAACATTAACCAGGGGGAAAGAGGGAACATTAGCCAGGGGGAAAGAGGGAACATTAGCCAGGGGGAAAGAGGGAACATTAACCAGGGTGAAAATGCACTACCCTCCCTTTACACAACCTTCCCCTATTTTGGACTACTTCCCCTGTCTGTCCCTTACTCATGCTCACTGTCTGACTGTCTGTCCCTTACACACTATCACTGTCTGACTGTCTGTCTTGTCTTGCTCTGTCTGTCCCTTTTTGGAACCAGTTAATTATTAATCCAAACAGAATTAAACACCATGCTTCTTCTAGATCATCATTTATCAAATAAATAAATAAAAAGTTGGGTACAGGAGGGTGTAAGTGGAGTCTTGGAAGCTGCTGAGTGTGTGACAGTTGTTATAGTGGAGCTCCTGTGAGGAGGAAATTATGTATTCTCTGAGCATGTTGGTATTATGTTTACATCCTAAACTCCCACCACGAAGAAGACAGCAGAAAGACCAGCTTCATGCACGATGGCTAACTGCTTGTCACTCAAGGACAACAGATACAGCTGCGATTGGAAAGATGTTTTACTCCCCTCTCGGTAAATTCCTGTGTTGCTTTATGGTTATTCACTGCAGAAATAAAACAATAGTCTGATGAAAGAGCGAGGCGTTTATCTGACTATCTGAACCTTTCTGCCATCATGGTATTACTGGTCTGCTTGTTGCTGTGCAGCTGGTTGCTAGATGGTAGAATTCCGCTCTGGTTAGAATCTGTTTTATAATAAACAGCTCAGTGATATCTCTGTATCTCTGTTCAGATATGAAACACCTGTGTTTCATAGTGTTTGGTCATGCGACGATGCTCTTTTTCTCTGAGCCACAGTGATGACAGACTGGGTGTCTTTCCCCTAAACAGGAGACCAACCAACCACAGAGCGGAGCTCAGATGGCAAACCAAACACAGAGCAGATAGAGCTTTGAGGTAAACCCACCTAGCCAAGGCCTTGTCCAATCATAGAGAAGCATCTCACTCTGACCAACAGGTGACCGCTCCCCCCTCCCTGTACCTCATCTTACCAGCGTTTTCATCTAAGTTAGGGGGTAAACATCATCCTCTCATCTGATGACTGGAAAGATCATCTACCACCTAGTCTAGAAGGGGTCTTTGAAGCAGTGACCAGATTGGCTAAAAGAGTCTACTAAACGGTATATATATTACATATTAAAGGTTTGAACAGACAAATGCTGACTGTCGGTGGTGATAGGGTTACTGTAGAGTTACTATGGGGTCACTATAGAGTTAGGGTTACTGTAGAGTTACTATGGGGTCACTATAGAGTTAGGGTTACTGTAGAGTTACTATGGGGTCACTATAGAGTTAGGGTTACTGTAGAGTCATGGATACTGTAGAGTTACTACAGGGTTACTGTAGAGTTACTATGGGGTCACTATAGAGTTACTATGGGGTTACTATAGGGTTACTGTAGAGTCATGGATACTGTAGAGTTACTACAGGGTTACTGTAGAGTTACTATGGGGTTAGTATAGAGTTACTATGGGGTTACTATAGGGTTACTGTAGAGTCATGGATACTGTAGAGTTACTACAGGGTCACTGTAGAGTTACTATGGGGTCACTATAGAGTTACTATGGGGTTACTATAGGGTTACTGTAGAGTCATGGATACTGTAGAGTTACTACAGGGTCACTGTAGAGTTACTATGGGGTCACTATAGAGTTACTATGGGGTCACTATAGAGTTAGGGTTACTGTAGAGTTACTATGGGGTCACTATAGAGTTACTATGGGGTCACTATAGAGTTAGGGTTACTGTAGAGTTACTATGGGGTAACTATAGAGTTACTATGGGGTCACTATAGAGGTAGGGTTACTGTAGAGTTACTATAGAGTTAGGGTTACTGTAGAGTTACTATGGGGTCACTATAGAGTTACTATGGGGTCACTATAGAGTTAGGGTTACTGTAGAGTTACTATAGAGTTAGGGTTACTGTAGAGTTACTATAGAGTTAGGGTTACTGTAGAGTTACCATAGAGTTAAGGTTACTATAGAGTTACTATGGGGTCACTATAGAGTTAGGGTTACTGTAGAGTTACTATGGGGTCACTATAGAGTTAGGGTTACTGTAGAGTCATGGATACTGTAGAGTTACTATAGAGTTAAGGTTACTATAGAGTTACTATGGGGTCACTATAGAGTTAGGGTTACTGTAGCGTTACTATGGGGTTACTATAGGGTTACTGTAGAGTCATGGATACTGTAGAGTTACTACAGGGTTACTGTAGAGTTACTATGGGGTTAGTATAGAGTTAGGGTTACTGTAGAGTTACTATGGGGTCACTACAGAGTTAGGGTTACTGTATAGTTACTATGGGGTCACTGTAGAGTCATGGATACTGTAGAGTTACTATAGAGTTAAGGTTACTATAGAGTTACTATGGGGTCACTATAGAGTTAGGGTTACTGTAGAGTTACTATGGGGTCACTATAGAGTTAGGGTTACTGTAGAGTTACTATGGGGTCACTATAGAGTTAGGGTTACTGTAGAGTTACTATAGAGTTAAGGTTACTGTAGAGTTACTATGGGGTCACTATAGAGTTAGGGTTACTGTAGAGTTACTATGGGGTCACTATAGAGTTAGGGTTACTGTAGAGTTACTATGGGGTCACTATAGAGTTAGGGTTACTGTAGAGTTACTATGGGGTCACTATAGAGTTAGGGTTACTGTAGAGTTACTATGGAGATAAGGTTACTGTAGAGTTACTATAGAGTTAGGGTTACTGTAGAGTTACTATGGGGTCACAATAGATTTAGGATTACTGTAGAGTTACTATAGAGTTAGGGTTACTGTAGAGTTACTATAGAGTTAGGGTTAATGTAGAGTTACTATAGAGTTAGGGTTACTGTAGAGTTACTATGAGGTCACTATAGAGTTAGGGTTACTGTGGAGTTACTATGGGGTCACTATAGAGTTAGGGTTAATGTAGAGTTACTATAGAGTTAGGGTTACTGTAGAGTTACTATGGGGTCACTATAGAGTTAGGGTTACTGTAGAGTTACTATAGAGTTAGGGTTACTGTAGAGTTACTATAGAGTTAGGGTTAATGTAGAGTTACTATAGAGTTAGGGTTACTGTAGAGTTACTATAGAGTTAGGGTTACTGTAGAGTTACTATGGGGTCACTATAGAGTTAGGGTTACTGTAGAGTCATGGATACTATAGAGTTAGGGTTACTGTAGAGTTACTATGGGGTCACTATAGAGTTAGGGTTACTGTAGAGTTACTATGGGGTCACTATAGAGTTAGGGTTACTGTAGAGTTACTATGGGGTCACTATAGAGTCATGGATACTGTAGAGTTACTATAGAGTTAAGGTTACTATAGAGTTACTATGGGGTCACTATAGAGTTAGGGTTACTGTAGAGTTACTATAGAGTTAGGGTTACTATAGAGTTACTATGGGGTCACTATAGAGTTAGGGTTACTGTAGTTACTATAGAGTTAGGGTTACTTTAGAGTTACTATGGGGTCACTATAGAGTTAGGGTTACTGTAGAGTTACTATAGAGTTAGGGTTACTGTAGAGTTACTATAGAGTTAGGGTTACTATAGAGTTACTATGGGGTCACTATAGAGTTAGGTTTAGTGTAGAGTTACTATGGGGTCACTGTAGAGTCATGGATACTGTAGAGTTACTATGGGGTCACTATAGAGTTAGGGTTACTGTAGAGTTACTATGTGGGGTCACTGTAGAGTCATGGATACTGTAGAGTTACTATGGGGTCACTATAGAGTTAGGGTTACTGTAGAGTTACTATAGAGTTAGGGTTACTGTAGAGTTACTATAGAGTTAGGGTTACTGTAGAGTTACTATCGAGTTAGGGTTACTGTAGAGTTACTATAGAGTTAGGGTTACTGTAGAGTTACTATAGAGTTAGGGTTACTGTAGAGTTACTATAGAGTTAGGGTTACTGTAGAGTTACTATAGAGTTAGGGTTACTGTAGAGTTACTATAGAGTTAGGGTTACTGTGGAGTTACTATAGAGTTAGGGTTACTGTGGAGTTACTATGGGGTCACTATAGAGTTAGGGTTAATGTAGAGTTACTATAGAGTTAGGGTTACTGTAGAGTTACTATAGAGTTATGGTTACTGTGGAGTTACTATGGGGTCACTATAGAGTTAGGGTTACTGTAGAGTTACTATAGAGTTAGGGTTACTGTAGAGTTACTATGGGGTCACTATATAGTTAGGGTTACTGTGGAGTTACTATGGGGTCACTATAGAGTTAGGGTTACTGTGGAGTTACTATAGAGTTAGGGTTACTGTAGAGTTACTATAGAGTTAGGGTTAATGTAGAGTTACTATAGAGTCATGGATACTGTAGAGTTACTATGAGGTCACTATAGAGTTAGGGTTACTGTAGAGTTACTATGGGGTCACTATATAGTTAGGGTTACTGTAGAGTTACTATAGAGTTAGGGTTAATGTAGAGTTACTATAGAGTTAGGGTTACTGTAGAGTTACTATGGGGTCACTATAGAGTTAATAAGGGGTTACTGTAGAGTTACTATGGGGTTACTGTAGAGTTACTATGGGGTTACTATAGGGTTACTATGGGGTTACAATAGAGTTAGGGTTACTGTAGAGTCATGGATACTGTAGAGTTACTACAGGGTTACTGCAGAGTTACTATAGAGTTACTATAGGGTTACTATAGAGTTATTATAGGGTTACTGTAGAGTTACTATAGGGTTACTATACGGTTACTATAGAGTTACTATAGGGTTACTGTATAGTTACTATAGGGTTGCTATAGAGTTACTATAGGGTTACTGTAGAGTTACTATAGGGTTACTGTAGAGTTACTATAGGGTTACGATAGAGTTACTACAGGGTTACTGTAGTTACTATAGAGTTACTATAGGGTTACGGTAGAGTTACTATGGGGTTACTATAGAGTTACTATAAGGTTACTATAGAGTTAGGGTTACTGTAGAGTTACTATAGGGTTACTATAGGGTTACTGTAGAGTTAATATATGGTTAATGTAGAGTTACTACAGGGTTACTATATAATTACTATAGGGTTACTGTAGAGTTACTATAGGGTTACAGTAGAGTTACTACACGGTTACTATAGAGTTACTATAGAGTTACTATAGGGTTACTGTAGGGTTACTATAGAGTTACTATAGAGTTACTATATGGTTACTGAAGAGTTACTACAGGGTTACTATAGGTTACGATAGAGTTACTATAGGGTTACTGTAGGGTTACTATAGAGTTACTATAGGGTTACTGTAGGGTTACTGTAAAAGGTACTATATGGTTACTGTAGAGTTACTACAGGGTTACTATAGAGTTGCTTTAGGGTTACTATAGTGTTACTACAGGGTTACTGTAGAGTTACGATAGAGTTACTATCGGGTTACTGTAGGGTTACTATAGAGTTAGGGTTACTGTAGAGTTACTATAGGGTTACTGTAGAGTTACTATAGGGATACTATAGAGTTACTTTAGGGTTACTGTAGAGATAGTACAGGGTTACAATAGAGTTAGGGTTACTGTAGAGTTACTATAGGGCTACTGTAGAGTTACTATGGGGTTACTATAGAGTTACTATAGAGTTAGGGTTACTATAGGGTTACTGTAGAGTTACTATATGGTTACTATAGAGTTACTGTAGAGTTACTGTCTCAGCCTCCAGTATTTATGCTGCAGTGGTTTATGTGTCGGGGGCTAGGGTCAGTTTGTTATATCTGAGTACTTCTCCTGTCCTATTCGGTGTCCTGTGTGAATCTAAGTGTGCGTTCTCTAATTCTCTCCTTCTCTCTTTCTTTCTCTCTCTCGGAGGACCTGAGCCCTAGGACCATGCCCCAGGACGACCTGACATGACGACTCCTTGCTGTCCCCAGTCCACCTGGCCATGCTGCTGCTCCAGTTTCAACTGGCCTGGGCCCTAGGACCATGTCCCAGGACTACCTGACATGATGACTCCTTGCTGTCCCCAGTCCACCTGGCCATGCTGCTGCTCCAGTTTCAACTGTTCTGCCTTACTATTATTCGACCATGCTGGTCATTTATGAACATTTGAACATCTTGGCCACGTTCTGTTATAATCTCCACCCGGCACAGCCAGAAGAGGACTGGCCACCCCACATATGCTCTCTCTAATTCTCTCTTTCTTTCTCTCTCTCGGAGGACCTGAGCCCTAGGACCGTGCCCCAGGACTACCTGACATGATGGCTCCTTGCTGTCCCCAGTCCACCTGACTGTGCTGCTGCTCCAGTTTCAACTGTTCTGCCTTATTATTATTCGACCATGCTGGTCATTTATGAACATTTGAACATCTTGGTCATGTTCTGTTATAATCTCTACCCGGCACAGCCAGAAGAGGACTGGCCACCCCACATAGCCCGGTTCCTCTCTAGGTTTCTTCCTAGGTTTTGGCCTTTCTAGGGCGTTTTTCCTAGCCACCGTGCTTTTACACCTGCATTGTTTGCTGTTTGGGGTTTTAGGCTGGGTTTCTGTACAGCACTTTGAGATATCAGCTGATGTACGAAGGGCTATATAAATAAATTTGATTTGATTTGATTTACTATAGGGTTACTATGGGGTTACTGTAGAGTTACTATAGGGTTACTGTAGAGTTACTATAGGGTTACTATAGAGTTACTATAGGGTTACTATGGGGTTACTGTAGAGCTACTATAGGGTTACTGTAGAGTTACTATGGGGTTACTGTAGAGTTACTATAGGGTTACTATAGAGTTAGGGTTACTGTAGAGTTACTATAGGGTTACTATAGAGTTAGGGTTACTGTATAGGTACTATATGGTTACTACAGGGTTACTATGGGGTCACTATAGAGTTACTATAGGGTTACTAATCAAATCAAATCAAATCTAATTTTATTTGTCACATACACATGGTTAGCAGATGTTAATGCGAGTGTAGCGAAATGCTTGTGCTTCTAGTTCCGACAATGCAGTGATAACCAACAAGTAATCTAACTAACAATTCCAAAACTACTGTCTTATACACAGTGTAAGGGGATAAGGAATATGTACATAAGGATATATGAATGAGTGATGGTACAGAGCAGCATACAGTAGATGGTATCGAGTACAGTATATACATATGAGATGAGTATGTAGACAAAGTAAACAAAGTGGCATAGTTGAAGTGGCTAGTGATACATGTATTACATAAGGATGCAGTCGATGATGTAGAGTACAGTATATACATATGCATATGAGATGAATAATGTAGGGTAAGTAACATTATATAAGGTAGCATTGTTTCAAGTGGCTAGTGATATATTTACATCATTTCCCATCAATTCCCATTATTAAAGTGGCTGGAGTTGGGTCAGTGTCAATGACAGTGTGTTGGCAGCAGCCACTCAATGTTAGTGGTGGCTGTTTAACAGTCTGATGGCCTTGAGATAGAAGCTGTTTTTCAGTCTCTCGGTCCCAGCTTTGATGCACCTGTACTGACTTCGCCTTCTGGATGATAGCGGGGTGAACAGGCAGTGGTTCGGGTGGTTGATGTCCTTGATGATCTTTATGGCCTTCCTGTAACATCGGGTGGTGTAGGTGTCCTGGAGGGCAGGTAGTTTGCCCCGGTGATGTGTTGTGCAGACCTCACTACCCTCTGTAGAGCCTTACGGTTGAGGGCGGAGCAGTTGCCGTACCAGGCGGTGATACAGCCCGCCAGGATGCTCTCGATTGTGCATCTGTAGAAGTTTCTGAGTGCTTTTGGTGACAAGCCGAATTTCTTCAGCCTCCTGAGGTTGAAGAGGCGCTGCTGCGCCTTCTTCACGACGCTGTCAGTGTGAGTGGACCGATTCAGTTTGTCTGTGATGTGTAAGCCGAGGAACTTAAAACTTGCTACCCTCTCCACTACTGTTCCCTCTGCTGTTTCCTGAAGTCCACAATCATCTCCTATAGAGTTAGGGTTACTGTATAGGTACTATATGGTTACTACAGGGTTACTATGGGGTTACTATAGAGTTACAATAGGGTTACTATAGAGTTAGGGTTACTGTAGAGTTAATATAGGGTTACTGTAGAGTTACTATGGGGTTACTATAGAGTTACTATAGAGTTAGGGTTACTATAGGGTTACTGTAGAGTTACTATATGGTTACTATAGGGTTACTATAGAGTTGCTATATAGTTACTATAGGGTTACTATAGGGTTACTATAGGGTTACTGTAGAGTTACTACGGGCTACTATAGGGTTACTGTAGAGTTACTATAGAGTTAAGGTTACTATAGAGTTACTATGGGGTCACTATAGAGTTAGGGTTACTGTAGAGTTACTATGGGGTTATTATAGAGTTACTGTAGAGTTACTATAAGGTTCCTATAGGGTTACTATAGAGTTACTATAGAGTTAGGGTTACTATAGGGTTACTGTAGAGTTACTATATGGTTACTATAGGGTTACTATAGAGTTGCTATATAGTTACTATAGGGTTACTATAGGGTTACTGTAGAGTTACTACGGGCTACTATAGGGTTACTGTAGAGTTACTATGGGGTTACTGTAGAGTTACTATAGAGTTACTATAGGGTTACGTGAACACAAAGGAACTTGAAACTCTCAACCCGCTCCACTTCAGCCCCGTCGATGTTAATGGGGGCCTGTTCGCTCCTCCTTTTCCTATAGTCCACGATCAGCTCCTTTATCTTGCTCACATTGAGGGAGAGGTTGTTGTCCTGGCACCACACCTCCAGGTCTCTGACCTCCTCCCTAGGCTGTCTCATCGTTGTTGGTGATCAGGCCTACCACTGTTGTGTCATCAGCAAACTTAATGACGGTGTTGGAGTTGTACTTGCCCACGCAGTCGTGGGTGAATGAACAGTATTCTCACGTATGTGGTCCTTTTGTCCAGGTGGGAAATGGCAGTGTGGAATGAGTATGAGATTGCGTCATCTGTGGATCTGTTGTGGCAGTATGCGGAGTGGGTCTTGGGTTCCCGGGGTGATGGTGTTGATGTGAGCCATGACCAGCCTTTCAAAGCACTTCATGGCTACTGAGTGCTACGGGGCAGTAGTCGTTTACCTTCGTTTTCTTGGGCATAGGGACTATGGTGGTCTGCTTGAAACATGTAGGTATTTCAGACTCTGTCAGGGAAGTTGGAAAATGTCAGTGAAGACACTTGCCAGTTGGTCCACGCATGCTCTGTGAATATGTCCTGGTAATCAGTGTGAATGTTGACCTGTTTAAAGGTCTTGCTCACATCGGCTGCAGAGAGCGTGATCACACAGTCATCCGAAACAGCTGGTGCTCTCATGCGTGCTTGTTGATTGCCTCGAAGCGAACATAAAAGGCATTTAGCTCGTCTGGTAGGCTCGCGTCACTGGGCAGCTCGCGGCTGGGTTTCCCTTCGTAGTTCGTAATGGTTTACAAGCCCTAACACATCGGACAAGCGTAATAGTTTCCATCCCCATGTAGGGTTTTCCACAAACACTTCCAAATTAAAGTCCATTGATATGTGTGTTTGATATGTGTGTTTATGCAACTTAAAAAATGATTCCACCAATCTTTTAACCCCTCAAGTTTATAAGTGAAAGAAACTCTTCTATGAAAGTGTGTTTTGAACACTCAAATATCTCGGAACAGCAGATCTTCAAAGTACGTGACTTGAGCAACGATCACACTCATGGAAAATTAGATCTCAGACGAGCCCCCTTTTAGTTGCGTTCCCGAGCAAGAAAACCTAAATTGTCGCTAAAACTGGAGGGGGAACAAACAACTAACAACAACCAAAATGAAACAGGTTTTAGGAGGGGTTCTGAAAGACACTCATTGGTGTGTCCACTGAAAGTTAAATATCAACAAGTGGGACCTAAAAGACACACACCATGAACTTCCACTAAATTTACTTACTAAGAGGAAAACAAAAGAGAAACCCACATCAAACTTAAAGACAGGAAGCAAATCAAAAAGTTGAGCACAAAAAAAACAGGGAAGATCAGACAAAATCATGTTTCCTGAAATCTAAATAGGGAGAGACAACTAACATGCGTGCTAATGTGCTATACGTGCTAAAGTCCAACCTTAAAACATAAATGGAAAAACTAAATCCTGAACACAGCCCCACACCACTGGAACAACCTTTACCTGAACAAAGCACCACACCACTGAAATTACCTTTACCTGAACACACTTTACCTGAACACAGCACCACACCACTAGAACAACCTTTACCTGAACACAGCCCCACACCACTGGAACGACCTTTACCTGAACAAAGCACCACACCACTGAAATTACCTTTACCTGAACACACTTTACCTGAACAAACTTTACCTGAACAAACTTTACCTGAACAAACTTTACCTGAACACAGCACCACACCACGAGAACAACCTTTACCTGAACAAACTTTACCTGAACAAACTTTACCTGAACAACCTTTACCTGAACACAGCACCACAACACTAGAACAAACTTTACCTGAACACAGCACCACACCACTAGAACAACCTTTACCTGAACACAGCACCACACCACGAGAACAACCTTTACCTGAACACAGCACCACACCACGAGAACAACCTTTACCTGAACAC
Organism: Oncorhynchus keta; assembly: GCF_023373465.1. Classification (NCBI taxonomy): domain Eukaryota; kingdom Metazoa; phylum Chordata; class Actinopteri; order Salmoniformes; family Salmonidae; genus Oncorhynchus; species Oncorhynchus keta. Next base: position 50,239,089 of record NC_068445.1, on the reverse strand, counting down.
AGCACCACACCACGAGAACAACCTTTACCTGAACAAACTTTACCTGAACACAGCACCACACCACGAGAACAACCTTTACCTGAACACAGCACCACACCACTGGAACAACCTTTACCTGAACACAGCACCACACCACTAGAACAACCTTTACCTGAACACAGCACAACACCACTAGAACAAAATTTACCTGAACAAACTTTACCTGAACACAGCACCACACCACTAGAACAACCTTTACCTGAACACAGCACCACACCACTAAAACGAACTTTACCTGAACAAACTTTACCTGAACACAGCACCACACCACTAGAACAACCTTTACCTGAACACAGCACCACACCACTAGAACTAACTTTACCTGAACAAACTTTACCTGAACACAGCACCACACCACTAGAACAACCTTTACGTGAACACAGCACCACACCACTAGAACAACCTTTACCTGAACACAGCACCACACCACTAGAACAAACTTTACCTGAACACAGCACCACACCACTAGAACAACCTTTACCTGAACACAGCACCACACCACTAGAACAACCTTTACCTGAACACAGCACCACACCACTAGAACAACCTTTACCTGAACAAACTTTACCTGAACAAACTTTACCTGAACACTGCACCACACCACGAGAACAACCTTTCCCTGAACACAGCACCATACCACTAGAACAAACTTTACCTGAACAAACTTTACCTGAACACTGCACCACACCACTAGAACAAACTTTACCTGAACACACTTTACCTAAACACAGCACCACACCACTGGAACGAACTTTACCTGAACACAGCACCACACCACTAGAACAACCTTTACCTGAACACAGCACCACACCACTAGAACAAACTTTACCTGAACAAACTTTACCTGAACAAACTTTACCTGAACACACTTTACCTAAACACAGCACCACACCACTGGAACGAACTTTACCTGAACACAGCACCACACCACTAGAACAACCTTTACCTGAACACAGCACCACACCACTAAAACAACCTTTACCTGAACACAGCACCACACCACTAGAACAACCTTTACCTGAACACAGCACCACACAACTAGAAATAACTTTACCTGAACAAACTCTACCTGAAAACAGCACCACACCACTAGAACGAACTTTACCTGAACAAACTTTACCTGAACACAGCACCACACCACTAGAACAACCTTTACCTGAACACAGCACCACACCACTAGAACAACCTTTACCTGAACACAGCACCACACCACTAGAACAACCTTTACCTGAACACAGCACCACACAACTAGAACTAACTTTACCTGAACAAACTTTACCTGAACAAACTTTACCTGAACACAGCACCACACCATGAGAACAACCTTTACCTGAACACAGCACCACACCACGAGAACAACCTTTACCTGAACACAGCACCACACCACTGGAACAACCTTTACCTGAACACAGCACCACACCACTAGAACAACCTTTACCTGAACACAGCACAACACCACTAGAACAAACTTTACCTGAACAAACTTTACCTGAACACAGCACCACACCACTAGAACAAACTTTACCTGAACACTGCACCACACCACTAGAACAAACTTTACCTGAACAAACTTTACCTGAACACAGAACCACACCACTAGAACGAACTTTAGCTGAACAACCTTTACCTGAACAAACTTTACCTGAGCACAGCACCACACCACTAGAACGAACTTTACCTGAACAAACTTTACCTGAACAAACTTTACCTGAACACAGCACCACACCACTAGAACAAACTTTACCTGAACACAGCACACCACTAGAACAACCTTTACCTGAACACAGCACCACACCACTAGAACAACCTTTACCTGAACACAGCACCACACCACTAGAACAACCTTTACCTGAACAAACTTTACCTGAACAAACTTTACCTGAACACAGCACAACACCACTAGAACAACCTTTACCTGAACATACTTTACCTGAACAAACTTTACCTGAACACACTTTACCTGAACACAGCACCACACCACTGGAACGAACTTTACTTGAACACAGCACCACACCACTAGAACAACCTTTACCTGAACAAACTTTACCTGAACACAGCACCACACCACTGGAACGAACTTTACTTGAACAAACTTTACCTGAACACAGCACCACACCACTAGAACAACCTTTACCTGAACAAACTTTACCTGAACACAGAACCACACCACTAGAACGAACTTTACCTGAACAAACTTTACCTGAACACAGCACCACACCACTAGAACAACCTTTACCTGAACAAACTTTACCTGAACACAGCACCACACCACTAGAACAACCTTTACCTGAACACAGCACCACACCACTAGAACAACCTTTACCTGAACACAGCACCATTGGAACGACCCTAAACTGGCACCACACCATTTGCACGACCCTATACTGACACCACACCATTGGAACGACCCTAAACTGGCACCACACCATTTGCACGACCCTATACTGACACCACACCATTGGAACGACCCTAAACTGGCACCACACCATTGGCACGACCCTAAACTGGCACCACATCATTGGCATGACCCTATACTGACACCACACCATTGAAACGACCCTAAACTAGCACCATACCATTGGCACGCCCCTATACTGACACCACACCATTGGAACGACCCTAAACTGGCACCACATCATTGGCATGACCCTATACTGACACCACACCATTGAAACGACCCTAAACTGGCACCATACCATTGGCACGCCCCTATACTGGCACCACACCATTGGCACGCCCCTATACTGACACCACACCATTGGAACGACCCTATACTGGCACCACACCATTGGCACGCCCCTATACTGACACCACACCATTGGAACGACCCTATACTGGCACCACACCATTGGCACGCCCCTATACTGACACCACACCATTGAAACGACCCTAAACTGGCACCATACCATTGGCACGCCCCTATACTGACATCACACCATTGGAACGACCCTATACTGGCACCACACCATTGGCACGCCCCTATACTGACACCACACCATTGGCATGCCCCTATACTGACACCACACCATTGGCATGCCCCTATACTGACACCACACCATTGGCATGCCCCTATACTGACACCACACCATTGGCATGCCCCTATACTGGCACCACACCATTGGCATGCCCCTATACTGGCACCACACCATTGGCATGCCCCTATACTGGCACCACACCATTGAAACGACCCTAAACTGGCACCATACCATTGGCACGCCCCTATACTGACACCACACCATTGGAACGACCCTAAACTGGCACCACACCATTGGCACGCCCCTATACTGACACCACACCATTGAAACGACCCTAAACTGGCACCATACCATTGGCACGCCCCTATACTGACACCACACCATTGGCATGCCCCTATACTGGCACCACACCATTGGCACGCCCCTATACTGACACCACACCATTGGCATGCCCCTATACTGACACCACACCATTGGCATGCCCCTATACTGACACCACACCATTGGCATGCCCCTATACTGACACCACACCATTGGCATGCCCCTATACTGGCACCACACCATTGGCATGCCCCTATACTGGCACCACACCATTGGCATGCCCCTATACTGACACCACACCATTGGCATGCCCCTATACTGGCACCACACCATTGGCATGCCCCTATACTGGCACCACACCATTGGCATGCCCCTATACTGGCACCACACCATTGGCATGCCCCTATACTGGCACCACACCATTGAAACGACCCTAAACTGGCACCACACAATTGAAACGACCCTAAACTGGCACCATACCATTGGCACGCCCCTATACTGACACCACACCATTGGAACGACCCTATACTGGCACCACACCATTGGCACGCCCTATACTGACACCACACCATTGAAACGACTCTAAACTGGCACCATACCATTGGCACGCCCCTATACTGACACCACACCATTGAAACGACCCTAAACTGGCACCATACCATTGGCACGCCCCTATACTGACACCACACCATTGGCATGCCCCTATACTGGCACCACACCATTGGCATGCCCCTATACTGGCACCACACCATTGGCATGCCCCTATACTGGCACCACACCATTGGCATGCCCCTATACTGGCACCACACCATTGGCATGCCCCTATACTGGCACCACACCATTGGCATGCCCCTATACTGGCACCACACCATTGGCATGCCCCTATACTGGCACCACACCATTGGCATGCCCCTATACTGGCACCACACCATTGGCATGCCCCTATACTGGCACCACACCATTGGCACGCCCCTATACTGACACCACACCACTACCGGCAAAGCCACATTATTGTTTTTGTTCGAGACTTAATTAATGGCGGTTTTCTCTAGCTCCTCTCCTTCTCCAAAAGTATCACTTTTAACTGATTGTCATAGCTTTTAGAATGACACCTGATCAGTCTGTCTGTGAGGTCATGTGTTGATTTATGTCATTGGCTTTTTGCATTATGATGTCATGACTATGTCATCTTCAGAACATGCAGCGTTCTAGGGATGCCAGACTTTATCCCTGTATTAACCCCCTCTTCCTCCTCTCACCTCCCTCCACGTCCATCCTCTCTCCTCCCCCTCTCCCACCACTCCTCCAAACTCCCCCCTCTCTCCTCCCTCCCTCCCTTCCTCCTCCTCTCCCCCCTCTTCTCCCTCTTCTCTCCTCCCTCCCCCTCTCCTCTCTCCTCCCTCCCCCTCTATTCTTTCCTCTCTCCTCCCTCCCCCTCTATCCTCCTTCTTCTCACCTCCCTCCCCCTCTCTTCTCTCTCCTCTCTCTTTCCATCCCCCCTCCCTCCTCCTCCTCCCCCTCTCCTCCCTCCTCTTTCCTCCCTCCATCCCTCCCTCCTCCTCTCTCCTCCATCCCCCTCCCCCTCCCCTCTCCTCCCTTCTCTCTCCTCCCTCCCTCCTCCCTCCCCCTCTCTTCTTTCCTCTCTCCTCCCTCCCTCCTCTCTCTCCTCCCTCCCTCCCTCCCTCCCACCCTCCCTCCTCCTCCCCTCCTCCCCTTCTCTCCTCCCTCCTCTCTCCTCCCTCCCTCCCCCGCTCTCTCCTCTCCTCTCTCCTCTCTCTTTCCATCCCCCTCCCTCCCTCCTCCTCTCCCCCCTCCTCCCTCCTCTCTCCTCCCTCCATCCCTCCCTCCTCCTCTCCCCTCTTTCCTCTCACCTCTCTGCCTGACTGCTTTCCAGATAACCGCAGGGAATACTGTGATAGAAAGTGTTTTGCCATTCAGGCAAGTATGAACAAATGAAATATCTGTGTATTAATCTGTATTGTTGTAACAGGAAATGTTGGGCAAATGTCCAAGTGCAATTGTATCAAAGCTTTAATACACAACTCTGCATCTGTGTCCTTATATCTAGCCTTGACACAGTGTATTGTTGTAACAGTGTTATGCTTTACTCATAGATCATGCTATGGTAGGTGAGGTTCAATGGTGCCTTAAATCCTCTTTGGACAGACTGGAATATCAGGTGTTACACTGAGCTGAGGGTTTTAGGCTGGGTTTCTGTACAGCACTTTGAGATATCAGCTGATGCAAGAAAGGCTTTATAAACACATTTGATTTTATTTTATTTACATTGAGCTGAGTATTTTAGGCTGGCCAGCTTCTGTTTCTTTAACAAGGGGAGTGTCGGTGTATGAAAACTATTATCTTTAGAAACACAGGTTGCAGTTGTGTTGATACAACAGTTTCTTTAATTAGGAATGCGTGTTTGCCATCAAACAGAGGGAACTGGTCTGTGTTGTATAGAGGCTATGTTCCTCTATCTTGCTTGTGTATATTGTGACGGCCCTGAATTTTTCTGAACCGTCTCAGTGCAGCTCCTTCCAATAGGGCGCTTTCCTTTAATTCCCAATTAAATAGCCAGCATCAGCTGCACGAAAGTGGGGTTGTGATGGAGACGTGCATGAGGATGTGTTCAACCCTCAGTTCCGAAGCTTCTCGATTCCGTTTGTTTTGTTGCCGTTAAACGTGTGTTTTGTAGCTTAAGAGAGTTTACCCAGGATCGGATCCACTCTTTGCGTCCCTGGACTACACCTCTCCGTTCTTCGTGGCCTTTCTCCGCTGGAGATCTATTGGCGGATTGGATTGTCTGACTGACCGACTACCACCTTTTTGTATACGGTATTTCATTTGTTTGGATGTGATGTATACTGTGATTTGTGTAGTTAGTGGTAGTTGAGGACTTAATTAAGAGTTGATCCGCTTTAAGGTTCTGTGGTAAAGTAATTGTTATATTGATTGTATGTTTAATACTGGGTTTACGCTACACGGAATGAACGGACAAACATCGCGTGACAAAAGTCACTTGAGTTCACTGAACTCCTTTACCGGGCTGGACTCTTTTTAGGCCCGAGGTACAGGACATTTCTGGAGGAACCAGAACTCATTGTGATATTATTATATGTGTGTGTGTAATCATTGTTGTTGCTAATACAACCCACGCAACAGAATATAGTTGTTTTTGAAGTTCTTTTCAATGTTTTAAGGGTTTATGAAAAGTTTATTTCCCTCCTGACTTTTACATACGTCCTTTGTATTGGTGTAGACTTGACGGACCAGATGGGACTCATTCCCACCCAAACTAAAAAGGAGAAACCAATGTTTTCTCTGGTAGGCACAACCTACCTGGCACCCCTATAAATAATAACCTCAAGTCAAAACCGTTACAATATGTCAATACTGTCTAAGCTTTACAGGTTTTTCCCTCCATGTTTGGCTAACAGTAGGTCTACTCTGTTGCTGCTGCTTGTTGGTAAATACGCATTAATAAAGCCTCCAGCAGATTTCCCTGTATTGGGGTGATGTGGTTAAAAGTGTGTGATTTGAAGTCATACGTATGATATGACATAGATATTTCTGTTTAGAGCTGGTGTGAGTAGCTTCCCGCTCAATATCACCGCTGACACGAGGGCTGATGTCTCGAGGGCTGATGTCTCGAGGGCTGATGTCTCGAGGGCTGATGCGGTAGGAGTGAAAATACTGGTTACACGCTTCTGTGACAGCTTTCATTATTAATACCACAAAACCATTAGGGAAAGCAGGAGGGAGGAGGGGGAGGGGTGATGAGAGAGGAGAAGGAGGAGGAGGAAGACAGGAGGAGGAAGAGGATGAGGGGAAAGAGGAAGATGGGAGGAGGAGGAAGAGTAAAGAGGAGGAGGAGGAGGGGAGGATGAGGAGGAGGAGGAGGAGGAGGAGGAGGGGGAGGGGGAGGAGGAGGAGGAGGAGGAGGAGGAGGGGGAGGGAAGGAGGAGGAGGAGGAGGAGGAGGAGGAGGGAGGGGGAGGAGGGGGAGGGAGGGGGAGGAGGAGGAGGAGGAGGAGGAGGAGGAGGAGGGGAAGGAGGAGGAGGAGGAGGATGAGGGGAAAGAGGAAGATGGGAGGAGGAGGAAGAGTAAGAGGAGGGGGAGGAGGGAGGAGGAGGAGGAGGAGGAGGAGGAGGAGGAGGAGGAGGAGGAGGAGGGGGAGGGGGAGGAGGAGGGGGGAGGAGGAAGGAGGAGGAGGAGGAGGAGGAGGAGGAGGAGGAGGAGGGGAAGGAGGAGGAGGAAGAGGATGAGGGGAAAGAGGAAGATGGGAGGAGGAGGAAGAGTAAGAGGAGGAGGAGGAGGAGGAGGAGGAGGAGGGGAAGGAGGAGGAGGAAGAGGATGAGGGGAAAGAGGAAGATGGGAGGAGGAGGAAGAGTAAGAGAGGAGGGGGAGAAGGAGGAGGAGGAGGAGGAGGAGGAGGGGATGGAGGAAGAAAGATAAACTCTCTCTCTCCCATCTCATTCATCATAAACTAAGCCACAGTGAAGTTATGTGCATCATGCTTTATAGCAATAAAGCCTCTGAAACCAGAGCTGAGTTCTTGCTAACTTCCCCCATTAGTCAAGGGCCCATTTTTCAGCATTAGCTGAGCAGCCCAGGGGGAGTGATTGTAGCAGGGACTGTAGGGACTGTAAGCCTGCTGGATCACTGCAGCTCTTAACTTTAACAGCGTTTGTTTAGGCATCATTTAGAAGGCGGTGTCTCTGGATCAACCTCTACATTCCAGGCTTTGTGTCTGAGGCCCGGATGGCTGAGTGATCTCAGGATTAGACACTAAGACAGGTTTAGAAACGCACAGTGCATTGGAAAGGTTACTGTATGTTTTGAAAGGTCTAATGGTTACCTCCAGAAGTATTTAATTGTTACGTTGAAGCTTGTCTATTTTCTCTGTGGGTATAATGCTCTGTGTAGAACTATCTGGTTTCTATATAACGGAGGGGGTGAGACTCTACAAGGAAACATGTCGCTAGAAGACCACTTAAGATGTGTGGTGATATTTTCTGAAAGCTTAATCGTTATGGTGATATTTGATAGATGCTTAATCGTTATTCGTTAAATGGCGCCTGCTTAAGAACCTGGTTAGATTGGGTTGCATGTGGTTGTGACGATAGTCTGCAGTGGAGTGAACTAACATGGTATCCTATGAGCTTTTTGGACGCTAAATCATTTTACATTCATAACTTTTTCAAAACAATCTACATTCGCCACTATGGAACCAGCCCCTCAGGATGGCTGTAAGCCATTATTTGACATTCAACACCACACTTTATTCCCTTCCATGCTGAAAGGGGACCATTCCCATTGCACTTTACTTAAGCTGCTGAGAAACAAGCTAACATACGGTCCATTTCTCTAGTGTGGTTTTCAACAGAACCTACATAATATCCTGTTAGAGTAAAGCACTGAGGGCTAATAATACATTCCTGTTCAACTGAATGGTAATGTTGCTATTGCTCGTATGTACAGGTACAGTATATATGGTATGTCTCCTATGTACAGGTACAGTATATATGGTATGTCTCGTATGTACAGGTACAGTATATATGGTATGTCTCGTATGTACATGTACAGTATATATGTACATGTACAGTATATAAGGTATGTCTCGTATGTACATGTACAGTATATATGGTATGTCTCGTATGTACATGTACAGTATATAAGGTATGTCTCACACTGAGGCTAGGTAACACGGTCACCACCGATAAATCCATGATTATTGAAAACTTCAACAAGCATTTCTCAACGGCTGGCCATGCCTTCCGCCTGGCTACTCCAACCTCGGCCAACAGCTCCGCCCCCCCCCGCAGCTCCTCGCCCAAGCCTCTCCAGGTTCTCCTTTACCCAAATCCAGATAGCAGATGTTCTGAAAGAGCTGCAAAACCTGGACCCGTACAAATCAGCTGGGCTTGACAATCTGGACCCTCTATTTCTGAAACTATCCGCCGCCATTGTCGCAACCCCTATTACCAGCCTGTTCAACATCTCTTTCATATCGTCTGAGATCCCCAAGGATTGAAAGCTGCCGCAGTCATCCCCCTCTTCAAAGGGGAGACACCCTGGACCCAAACTGTTATAGACCTATATCCATTCTGCCCTGCCTATCTAAGGTCTTCGAAATCCAAGTCAACAAACAGGTCACTGACCATCTCGAATCCCACCGTACCTTCTCCGCTGTGCAATCTGGTTTCCGAGCCGGTCACGGGTGCACCTCAGCCACACTCAAGGTACTAAACGATATCATAACCACCATCGATAAAAGACAGTACTGTGCAGCCGTCTTCATCGACCTTGCCAAGGCCTTCGACTCTGTCAATCACCATATTCTTATCGGCAGACTCAGTAGCCTCGGTTTTTCGGATGACTGCCTTGCCTGGTTCACCAATTACTTTGCAGACAGAGTTCAGTGTGTCAAATCGGAGGGCATGCTGTCCGGTCCTCTGGCAGTCTCTATGGGGGTGCCACAGGGTTCAATTCTCGGGCCGACTCTTTTCTCTGTGTATATCAATGATGTTGCTCTTGCTGCGGGCGATTCCCTGATCCACCTCTACGCAGACGACACCATTCTATATACTTTCGGCCCGTCATTGGACACTGTGCTATCTAACCTCCAAACGAGCTTCAATGCCATACAACACTCCTTCCGTGGCCTTCAACTGCTCTTAAACGCTAGTAAAACCAAATGCATGCTTTTCAACCTATCGCTGCCTGCACCCGCATGCCCGACTAGCATCACCACCCTGGATGGTTCCGACCTTGAATATGTGGACATCTATAAGTACCTAGGTGTCTGGCTCGACTGCAAACTCTCCTTCCAGACTCATATCAAACATCTCCAATCGAAAATCAAATCAAGAGTCGGCTTTCTATTCCGCAACAAAGCCTCCTTCACTCACGCCGCCAAGCTTACCCTAGTAAAACTGACTATCCTACCGATCCTCGACTTCGGCGATGTCATCTACAAAATGGCTTCCAACACTCTACTCAGCAAACTGGATGTAGTCTATCACAGTGCCATCCGTTTTGTCACTAAAGCACCTTACACCACCCACCACTGCGACTTGTATGCTCTAGTCGGCTGGCCCTCGCTACATATTCGCCGCAAGACCCACTGGCTCCAGGTCATCTACAAGTCCATGCTAGGTAAAGCTCCGCCTTATCTCAGTTCACTGGTCACGATGGCAACACCCGTCCGTAGCACGCGCTCCAGCAGGTGTATCTCTCTGATCATCCCTAAAGCCAACACCTCATTTGGCCGCCTTTCGTTCCAGTACTCTGCTGCCTGTGACTGGAACGAATTGCAAAAATCGCTGAAGTTGGAGACTTTTATCTCCCTCACCAACTTCAAACATCAGCTATCTGAGCAGCTAACCGATCGCTGCTGCTGTACATAGTCTATTGGTAAATAGCCCACCCATTTTCACCTACCTCATTCCCATACTGTTTTTATACTGTTTTTATTTATTTACTTTTCTGCTCTTTTGCACACCAATATCTCTACCTGTACATGACCATCTGATCATTTATCACTGCAGTGCTAATCTGCAAAATTGTAATTATTCGCCTACCTCATGCCTTTTGCACACATTGTATATAGACTCCCCCCTTTTTTCTACTGTGTTATTGACTTGTTAATTGTTTACTCCATGTGTAACTCTGTGTTGTCTGTTCACACTGCTATGCTTTATCTTGGCCAGGTCGCAGTTGCAAATGAGAACTTGTTCTCAACTAGCCTACCTGGTTAAATAAAGGTGAAAAAAAAAAAAAGATTTTAAAATGTACATGTACAGTATATATGGTATGTCTCGTATGTACAGGTACAGTATATATGGTATGTCTCGTATGTACAGGTACAGTATATATGGTATGTCTCGTATGTACAGGTACAGTATATATGGTATGTCTCATATGTACAGGTACAGTATATATGGTATGTCTCGTATGTACAGGTACAGTATATATGGTATGTCTCATATGTACAGGTACAGTATATATGGTATGTCTCGTATGTACATGTACAGTATATAAGGTATGTCTCGTATGTACATGTACAGTATATATGTACAGGTACAGTATATATGGTATGTCTCGTATGTACAGGTACAGTATATATGGTATGTCTCGTATGTACAGGTACAGTATATATGGTATGTCTCATATGTACAGGTACAGTATATATGGTATGTCTCGTATGTACAGGTACAGTATATATGGTATGTCTCGTATGTACAGGTACAGTATATAAGGTATGTCTCATATGTACAGGTACAGTATATATGGTATGTCTCGTATGTACATGTACAGTATATAAGGTATGTCTCATATGTACATGTACAGTATATATGTACAGGTACAGTATATATGGTATGTCTCGTACGTACAGGTACAGTATATATGGTATGTCTCGTATGTACATGTACAGTATATAAGGTATGTCTCGTATGTACATGTACAGTATATATGTACAGGTACAGTATATATGGTATGTCTCGTATGTACATGTACAGTATATAAGGTATGTCTCGTATGTACAGGTACAGTATATATGGTATGTCTCGTATGTACAAGTACAGTATATAAGGTATGTCTCGTATGTACAGGTACAGTATATATGGTATGTCTCGTATGTACAGGTACAGTATATGCTTGGAAGGCAGTCACGGTGTGTCCTTTATTTAAAGGGGGAGATCAAGCTGATCCTAACTGTTATAGGCCTATTTCTATTTAGCCTTTTTATCAATCAACTGACTGGCTTTCTTGATGTCTATAGTATTCTCTCTGCTATCCAATCTGGTTTCCACTCAGGTTAACACTCAGGTGTTGACATTGTGCCGTCTGTGGATCTGTTGGGCAGTATGCGAATTGGACTGGGTCTAGCGTTTCCGGTTTGATGCAAGCCATGACCAACCTTTCAAATCACTTTATCACCTGTCACGGCCGTCGTCGTGGAAATGACCGGACCAAGGTGAGCGTGGTGAGCGTACATTTTCCTTTATTTATGTAAATGTTGGCAACAAAACAAGAAACGACCGTGAAGCAAGAGTGCCACTAACCAAGATAATTACCCACAAAATACAAAGGCAAAAAGGCTGCCTAAGTATGATTCCCAATCAGAGACAACGATAGACAGCTGTCCCTGATTGAGAACCATATCCAGCCAAAACATAGAAACAGAAAACATAGAAATTAAGAAACTAGAATGTCCACCCTAGTCACACCCTGGCCTACCCAAAATAGAGAATAAAAGCCTCTCTATGGCCAGGGCGTGACAGTACCGACATGAGTGCTACGGGGCAGTAGTCATTTAGGCAGGTTACCTTCACTCTCTTGGGCACAGGGACTATGGTTGCCTGCTTGAAACATGTTGGCATTACACACATGCTCAGGGAGAGGTTAAAAATGTCAATGAAGACACTTGCCAGTTGTTCCACGAATGCTCTGAGTACATTTCTTATTTTTTGTTATTTCAACTTTATTTAACCAGGTAGGCTGGTTGAGAGCAACTAGTGCAACAGTCATGTGTCCAGGCCATTTCCAGGCCTTTCCCACAATCTAAGGACCCTCTCTGGTTGAATGTTTACTTCTAGATTTGAATCATTTTTATTCAGATAAATGTTACCCACATTACAATGATTTGATGATCGTATAATATATGTATACTATATACAGTACCAGTCAAGAGTTTGGACCTACTTATTCAAGGGTTTTTCTTTATTTTATTTTGTACTATTCTCTACATTGTAGAATAATAGTGAGGACATCAAAACTATGAAATAACACCTATGGAATCATGTAGTAACCACAAAATAGTAGTATCCAAGTAGTAACCAAAAAATGTATATATATATATTTTATATTTGAGATTCTTCAAAGAGATTCTTCAAAGAATTTGCCCTGATGACAGCTTTGCACACTCTTGGCAATCTCTCAACCAGCTTCACCTGCAATGCTTTTCCATCAGTCTTTAAAGAGTTCCCACATATGCTGAGCACTTGTTGGCTGCTTTTCCTTCACTCTGCGATTCAACTCATCCCAAACCATCTCAATTGGGTTGTGGTCGGGTGTTTGATTCATCTGATGCAGCACTCCATCACTCTCCTTCTTGGTCTTACACAACCTGGAGGTGTGTTGGGTCATTGTCCTGTTGTCCTTTTGAAAAACAAATGATAGTCCCACTAAGCACAAACCAGATGGGATGGCGTATCGCTGCTGAATGCTGTGGTAGCCATGCTGGTTAAGTTAGCCTAGAATTCTAAATCAACCAATGACAGTGTCACCAGGATGTAGAAAATAGTCAAAATTAAGAAAAACACTTGATTATTTATTTTTATTAAATTTTTATTTCACCTTTATTTAACCAGGTAAGCTAATTGAGAACACCTTTATTTAACCAGGTAAGCTAGTTGAGAACAAGTTCTCATTTACAACTGCGACCTGGCCAACATAAAGCAAAGCAGTGCGACACAAACAACAACACAGAGTTACACATGGAACGAACAAGCGTACAGTCAATAACACAATAGAAAAAAAAGAAAGTCTATATACAGTGTGTGCAAATGGCATGAGGAGGTTTAGAATTAATACTGGAGTCATCTGGAGATGAGCAGATGGTGATGTGCAAGTAGAAATACTGGTGTGAAAAAGAGCAGAAAAGTAAATAAAAACAATATAGGGATGAGGTAGATTGGGTGGGCTATTTACAGATGGGCTGTGTACAGCTGCAGCGATCAGTTAGCTGCTCAGACAGCTGATGTTTTGAAGTTGGTGAGGGAAATACAAGTCTCCAGCCTCAGTGATTTTTGCAATTCGTTCCAGTCATTGGCAGCAGAGAACTGGAAGGAAAGGCGGCCAAACGAGGAGTTGGCTTTGGGGATGACCAGTGAGATATACCTGCTGGAGCGCGTGCTACGGGTGGGTGTTGTTATCGTTACCAGTGAGCTGAGATAAGGCGGAGCTTTACCTAGCAAAGACTTATAGATGACCTGGAGCCAGTGGGTCTGGCGACGAATATGTAGCGAGGACCAGCCGACTAGAGCATACAGGTCGCAGTGGTGGGTGGTATATGGGGCTTTGGTGACAAAACGGATGACACTGTGATAGACTGCATCCAGTTTGCTAAGTAGAGTATTGGAAGCTATTTTGTAAATTACATCGCCGAAGTCGAGGATCGGTAGGATGGTCAGTTTTATGAGGGTATGTTTGGCGGCGTGAGTGAAGGAGGCTTTGTTGCGGAATAGGAATAGGATTTTTGATTTAATTTTTGATGTCATTTTGGATTGGAGATTGGAGATGTTTAATGTGAGTCTGGAAGGAGAGATTACAGTCTAACCAGACACCTAGGTATTTGTAATTGCCACAAGTCAGAACCGTCTAGAGTAGTGATGCAAGTAGGGCGGGTGGGTGCCTGCAGCAATCAGTTGAAGAGCATGCATTTGGTTTTACTTGCGTTTAAGAGCAGTTGGAGGAAACGGAAGAAGTGTTGTATGGCATTGAAGCTCATATGGAGGTTAGTTAACACAGTGTCCAAAGAAGGGCCAGATGTATACAGAATGGTGTCGTCTGCGTAGAGGTGGATCAGGGAATCACCCGCAGCAAGAGCGATATCATTGATATATACAGAGAAAAAAGTTGGCCCGAGAATGTAACCCTCTGTGTCCCCCATAGAGACTACTAGAGGTCCGGACAACAGGCCCTCCTATTTGACACACTGAACTCTGTCTGAGAAGTAGTTGGTGAACCAGGTGAAGCAATCATTTGAGAAACCAAGGCTGTTGAGTCTGCCGATAAGAATACAGTGATTGACAGAGTCAAAAGCCTTGGCCAGGTTGATGAATACAGCTGCACAGTATTGTCTCTTATTGATTGCAGTTATGATATCGTTTAGGACCTTGAGCATGGCTGAGCTGCACCCATGACCAGCTCGGAAACCAGATTGCACAGCGGAGAAGGTACGGTGGGATTCGAAATGGTCAGTGATCTGTTTATTAACTTGGCTTTCGAAGACTTTAGAAAGGCAGGGCAGGATGGATATAGGTCTGTAACAGTTTGGGTCGAGGGTGTCACCCCCTTTGAAGAGGGGGATGACCGCGGCAGCTTCCAATCTTTCGGGATCTCAGACAATACGAAAGAGAGATTGAACAAACTGGTAATAGGGGTTACAACAATGGTGGTGGATAATTTTAGAAGGAGAGGGTCCAGATTGTCTAGCCCAGCTGATTTGTACGGGTTCAAGGTTTTGCATTTCTTTCAGAACATCTGATATCTGGATTTGGGTGAAGGAGAAGCTGGGCAAGTAGCTGTAGTGTTGAGGTAGCCAGGAGGAAAGCATGGCCAAACGTATTTATTTTTTTAGACCTTTATTTAACTAGGCAAGTCAGTTAAGAACAAATTCTTATTTACAATGACGGCCTAGGAACAGTGGGTTAACTGCCTGTTCAGGGGCAGAACTACAGATTTGTACCTTGTCAACTCGGGGGTTTGAACTCTCAACCTTCCGGTTACTAGTCCAACGCTCTAACCACTAGGCTACCCTGCCGCCCCGCAGAGAAATGCTTGTTGAAATTCTCGATTATCGTGGATTTATCGGTGGTGACAATGTTTCCCAGCTGGGAGGAGGTGCTCTTATTCTCCATGGACATTACAGTGTCCCAGAACTTTTTTGAGTTTGTACTACAGGATGCAAATTTCTGTGTGAAAAAGCTATTCTTAGCTTTCCTAACTGCCTGTGTATATTTATTCCTAACTTCCTTGAAACGTTGAACATCACGAGGGCTGTTCGATGCTAATGCAGAACGCCACAGGATGTTTTTGTGCTGGTCAAGGGCAGTCAGGTCTGGAGTGAACCAAGGACTATGTGTATTCCTAGTTCTACATTGTTTTGAATGGGACATGCTTTTTAAGATGGCGAAGAAGGCACTTTTAAAGAATTACCAGGCATCATTTACTGACGGGATGAGGTCAATGTCATTCCAGGATACCCCGGCCAGGTCGATAAGAAAGGCTCACAGAAGTGTTAGAAGTGTTAGTGTGTAAGTATGGAGTAATTCTCTCTATTCTAGTGTTAGTGTGTAAGTATGGAGTAATTCTCTCTATTCTAGTGTTAGTGTGCAAGTATGGAGTAATTCTCTCTATTCTAGTGTTAGTGTGCAAGTATGGAGTAATTCTCTCTATTCTAGTGTAAAATATGGAGTAATTCTCTCTACTCTAGTGTAAGTATGGAGTAATTCAAATCAAATGTAATTTGTTACATGCACTGAAGAATACAGTGGGCAGCTGGGAGGAGGTGCGTATAAGTAGGTGTGTCCACATTTTTTGTCTGGTACTATATATATGTATATATTTCTTTTTACCAGGATTTTGGAAATTCTCCACGACCCCATTTTCATATCAGGCACCGAAGGCCTTGAGGCCGATACATAAAGCTTAATAAAGAGCAGTGTGCGGGTTTCTTATTTTTTCTCAAATCATGCAATCCCACATGGCGTCGCAACAACTAGATTGGGAACCGCTGGTTTAGAGGGATAGTGTTAGGAATCTTTATATGGTTACAGGTAACCAGAAAGAGAGAGAGAGAGAGAGAGAGAGAGAGAGAGAGAGAGAGAGAGAGAGAGAGAGAGAGAGAGAGAGAGAGAGAGAGAGAGAGAGAGAGACAGCACTACAGAGGAGAGAGAGAGAGAGAGAGAGAGAGAGAGAGAGAGAGACAGCACTAGAGAGAGAGAGAGAGAGAGAGAGAGAGAGAGAGAGAGAGAGAGAGAGAGAGAGAGAGAGAGAGAGAGAGAGAGAGAGAGAGAGAGAGAGAGAGAGACAGCACTACAGAGAGAGAGAGAGAGAGAGCACTACAGAGGAGAGAGAGAGAGAGAGAGAGAGAGAGAGAGAGAGAGAGAGAGAGAGAGAGAGAGAGAGAGACTACAGAGAGAGAGAGAGAGAGAGAGAGCACTACAGAGGAGAGAGAGAGAGAGAGAGAGAGAGAGAGAGAGAGAGAGAGAGAGAGAGAGACAGCACTACAGAGGAGAGAGAGAGAGAGAGCACTACAGAGAGAGAGAGAGAGAGAGAGAGAGAGAGAGAGAGAGAGAGAGAGAGAGAGAGAGAGACAGCACTACAGAGGAGAGAGAGAGAGACAGCAGCTACAGAGGAGAGAGAGAGAGAGAGAGAGAGAGAGAGAGAGAGAGAGAGAGAGAGAAACAAGGCTTGTAGTTTGGCAGATGCTCTGTCCTGTGGGATGAGGGAACAATGTCGACAGTGTTAAAGTAAGTGAATACCTTTCAACAAGGCTGGAACGGGAAAATATGAACATTAAAACATTGCTACTCAGGTCAGAGAGCGAGAGAGAGAGACAGAGAGAGTAGTGATTGTGTAGGAGGCTGATGTGAATGAAGCGTTGCTCTCCCTCCCTCCACCCGGCCAGCTAGTAGCAGCTTGTTGTTGGACAGCAGGAGAAGGGGTGAGGTTGAGGGCGAAGTGTGAAGATGGGGGGTGTGGAAGAGTAATCAATGTGACAGGAACAAAAGATTAATGTTAAGAGTAAACTTTGCTTTTCCTTTCAGCAGGTAGCCACCTGTGTAGAGGGTTATGTTTAGACAGGGTAGTGTAGAGGGTTAGACAGGATAGTAGAGGGTTGTGGTTAGACAGGATAGTATAGAGGGTTAGACAGGATAGTGTAGAGGGTTGTGGTTAGACAGGATAGTATAGAGGGTTAGAGCAGATAGTGTAGAGGGTTGTGGTTAGACAGGATAGTATAGAGGGTTAGAGCAGATAGTGTAGATGGTTAGGGTTAGACGGGATAGTATAGAGGGTTAGACAGGATAGTATAGAGGGTTAGGGTTAGACAGAATAGTGCAGAGGATTAGACAGGATAGTGTAGAGGGTTAGGGTTAGACAGGATAGTGTAGAGGGTTAGGGTTAGACAGGATAGTGTAAAGGGTTAGGGCTACACAGGATAGTTTAGAGGGTTAGGGTTAGACAGGATAGTGTAGAGGGTTGGGGTTAGACAGGATAGAGTAGCGGGTTAGGGTTAGACAGGATAGTGTAGAGGGTTAGACAGGATAGTGTGGAGGGTTAGGGTTAAACAGGATCGTGTAGATGGTTAGAAAGGATAGTGTAGATGGTTAGACAGGATAGTGTAGAGGGTTAGGGTTAGACAGGATAGTGGTCCTTCTGTAGCTCAGTTGGTAGAGCATGGTGCTTGTAGGGTAGTGGGTTCGATTCCCGGGACCACCCATACGTAGAATGTATGCACACATGACTGTAAGTCGCTTTGGATAAAAGCGCTGCTAAATGGCATATATTATTATTATTATTATTATTAGAGGATTAGACAGGGTTAGAGGGTTAGACAGGATAGTGTAGAGGGTTAGGGTTAGACAGGATAGTGTAGAGGGTTAGACAGGATAGTGTAGAGGGTTAGGGTTAGACAGGATAGTGTAGAGGGTTAGGGTTTGACAGGATAGTGTAGAGGGTTAGACAGGATAGTGTAGAGGGTTAGGGTTAAACAGGTTAGTGTAGAGGGTTAGGGTTAGACAGGATAGTGTAGAAGGTTAGGGTTAGACAGGATCGTGTAAAGGTTTAGGGTTAGACAGGATTGTGTAAAGGGTTAGGGTTAGACAGGATTGTGTAAAGGGTTAGGGTTAGACAGGATCGTGTAGAGGGTTAGGGTTAGACAGGATTGTGTAAAGGGTTAGGGTTAGACAGGATCGTGTAGAGGGTTAGGGTTAGACAGGATAGTGTAGAGGGTTAGGGTTAGACAGGATAGTGTAAAGGGTTAGGGCTACACAGGATAGTTTAGAGGGTTAGGGTTAGACAGGATAGTGTAGAGGGTTGGGGTTAGACAGGATAGAGTAGCGGGTTAGGGTTAGACAGGATAGTGTAGAGGGTTAGACAGGATAGTGTGGAGGGTTAGGGTTAAACAGGATCGTGTAGATGGTTAGAAAGGATAGTGTAGATGGTTAGACAGGATAGTGTAGAGGGTTAGGGTTAGACAGGATAGTGTAGAGGATTAGACAGGATAGTGTAGAGGGTTAGACAGGATAGTGTAGAGGGTTAGGGTTAGACAGGATAGTGTAGAGGGTTAGACAGGATAGTGTAGAGGGTTAGGGTTAGACAGGATAGTGTAGAGGGTTAGGGTTTGACAGGATAGTGTAGAGGGTTAGACAGGATAGTGTAGAGGGTTAGGGTTAAACAGGTTAGTGTAGAGGGTTAGGGTTAGACAGGATAGTGTAGAAGGTTAGGGTTAGACAGGATCGTGTAAAGGTTTAGGGTTAGACAGGATCGTGTAAAGGGTTAGGGTTAGACAGGATTGTGTAAAGGGTTAGGGTTAGACAGGATCGTGTAGAGGGTTAGGGTTAGACAGGATTGTGTAAAGGGTTAGGGTTAGACAGGATCGTGTAGAGGGTTAGGGTTAGACAGGATAGTGTAGAGGGTTAGACAGGATAGTGTAGAGGGTTAGGGTTAGACAGGATAGTGTAGAGGGTTAGGGTTTGACAGGATAGTGTAGAGGGTTAGACAGGATAGTGTAGAGGGTTAGGGTTAAACAGGTTAGTGTAGAGGGTTAGGGTTAGACAGGATAGTGTAGAAGGTTAGGGTTAGACAGGATCGTGTAAAGGTTTAGGGTTAGACAGGATTGTGTAAAGGGTTAGGGTTAGACAGGATTGTGTAAAGGGTTAGGGTTAGACAGGATCGTGTAGAGGGTTAGGGTTAGACAGGATTGTGTAAAGGGTTAGGGTTAGACAGGATCGTGTAGAGGGTTAGGGTTAGACAGGATAGTGTAGAGGGTTAGGGTTAGACAGGATAGTGTAAAGGGTTAGGGCTACACAGGATAGTTTAGAGGGTTAGGGTTAGACAGGATAGTGTAGAGGGTTGGGGTTAGACAGGATAGAGTAGCGGGTTAGGGTTAGACAGGATAGTGTAGAGGGTTAGACAGGATAGTGTGGAGGGTTAGGGTTAAACAGGATCGTGTAGATGGTTAGAAAGGATAGTGTAGATGGTTAGACAGGATAGTGTAGAGGGTTAGGGTTAGACAGGATAGTGTAGAGGATTAGACAGGATAGTGTAGAGGGTTAGACAGGATAGTGTAGAGGGTTAGGGTTAGACAGGATAGTGTAGAGGGTTAGACAGGATAGTGTAGAGGGTTAGGGTTAGACAGGATAGTGTAGAGGGTTAGGGTTTGACAGGATAGTGTAGAGGGTTAGACAGGATAGTGTAGAGGGTTAGGGTTAAACAGGTTAGTGTAGAGGGTTAGGGTTAGACAGGATAGTGTAGAAGGTTAGGGTTAGACAGGATCGTGTAAAGGTTTAGGGTTAGACAGGATCGTGTAAAGGGTTAGGGTTAGACAGGATTGTGTAAAGGGTTAGGGTTAGACAGGATCGTGTAGAGGGTTAGGGTTAGACAGGATTGTGTAAAGGGTTAGGGTTAGACAGGATCGTGTAGAGGGTTAGGGTTAGACAGGATAGTGTAGAGGGTTAGAGTTAGACAGGATAGTGTAGAGGGTTAGACAGGATCGTGTAAAGGGTTAGGGTTAGACAGGATCGTGTAGAGGGTTAGACAGGATCGTGTAAAGGGTTAGGGTTAGGGTTAAACCTCATAGTGTAAATATCCAAAATATCGGGGTACACCAGGCCGGTTTTTCATAGCTGATTTTGAAAAGGCTTTTGATAAAGTACTATTGGAGTCTATATAAAAATCCCTAGAATATTTCAATTTTGGGGAATCTCTTGTAAAATGGGTTTAAGTTATGTATAGTAACCCTTGGTGTAAAATAATAAATAATGGCTACATCTCAGAAAGTTTTAAACTATCTAGACGAGTAAAACAAGGTTGTCCACTATCGGCATATCTGTTTATTATTGCCATCGAAATGTTAGCTGTTAAGATTAGATCAACCAATAATATTAAGGGATTAGAAATCCGTGTCATTTTACCCTGATGATTCATGTTTTCTTTAAAAACCACAATTAGAACATAATTGTGGTTAAATGCAAATATACTTATTGATTTATTTAAAAAACTGTATTTTTCGAAGATTTTTAAAAAAAAAAGGTATAATTTTTGTGAATGATATCATAAATAGGACTGGTGGAGTTATGTCACACATGCAGCTAACACAGACATATGGAAATGTTTATTTTTTATTTACAATCTGTAGAAGCTATGAGAATAGAAAGGTTCAAGTCGTTTGTGAAGCATCACAGCACAGTTGAAACATATATGGCAAATATAAATCCAAAATGGATGATGTTGAGAGGTAGATGGGAGGGGTTGAATGGAGCTGAAGGGACTGGATGGTGTTGAGAGATAGATGGGAGGGGTTGAATGGAGCTGAAGGGACTGGATGGTGTTGAGAGATAGATGGGAGGGGTTGAATGGAGCTGGAGGGTGGGACTGGATGATGTTGAGAGATAGATGGGAGGGGTTGAATGGAGCTGGAGGGTGGGACTGGATGATGTTGAGAGATAGATGGGAGGGGTTGAATGGAGCTGGAGGGTGGGACTGGATGATGTTGAGAGATAGATGGGAGGGGTTGAATGGAGCTGGAGGGTGGGACTGGATGATGTTGAGAGATAGATGGGAGAGGTTGAATGGAGCTGAAGGGTGGGACTGGATGGTGTTGAGAGATAGATGGGAGAGGTTGAATGGAGCTGAAGGGTGGGACTGGATGATGTTGAGAGATAGATGGGAGGGGTTGAATGGAGCTGGAGGGTGGGACTGGATGATGTTGAGAGATAGATGGGAGGGGTTGAATGGAGCTGGAGGGTGGGACTGGATGGTGTTGAGAGATAGATGGGAGGGGTTGAATGGAGCTGAAGGGTGGGACTGGATGGTGTTGAGAGATAGATGGGAGGGGTTGAATGGAGCTGATGGGTGGGACTGGATGATGTTGAGAGATAGATGGGAGAGGTTGAATGGAGCTGAAGGGTGGGACTGGATGGTGTTGAGAGATAGATGGGAGAGGTTGAATGGAGCTGAAGGGTGGGACTGGATGATGTTGAGAGATAGATGGGAGAGGTTGAATGGAGCTGGAGGGTGGGACTGGATGGTGTTGAGAGATAGATGGGAGAGGTTGAATGGAGCTGGAGGGTGGGACTGGATGGTGTTGAGAGATAGATGGGAGAGGTTGAATGGAGCTGGAGGGTGGGACTGGATGGTGTTGAGAGATAGATGGGAGAGGTTGAATGGAGCTGGAGGGTGGGACTGGATGGTGTTGAGAGATAGATGGGAGAGGTTGAATGGAGCTGAAGGGTGGGACTGGATGATGTTGAGAGATAGATGGGAGAGGTTGAATGGAGCTGGAGGGTGGGACTGGATGGTGTTGAGAGATAGATGGGAGAGGTTGAATGGAGCTGGAGGGTGGGACTGGATGGTGTTGAGAGATAGATGGGAGGGGTTGAATGGAGCTGAAGGGTGGGACTGGATGATGTTGAGAGATAGATGGGAGGGGTTGAATGGAGCTGGAGGGTGGGACTGGATGGTGTTGAGAGATAGATGGGAGAGGTTGAATGGAGCTGATGGGTGGGACTGGATGATGTTGAGAGATAGATGGGAGAGGTTGAATGGAGCTGGAGGGTGGGACTGGATGATGTTGAGAGATAGATGGGAGAGGTTGAATGGAGCTGAAGGGTGGGACTGGATGGTGTTGAGAGATAGATGGGAGGGGTTGAATGGAGCTGAAGGGTGGGACTGGATGGTGTTGAGAGATAGATGGGAGGGGTTGAATGGAGCTGGAGGGTCTAATAACAAGATAAAACATGTAGAACATACGGGATCTGTAAAATGTATATATGTTCAGAACTTTTGTGAAATAGCACAGTTACAAATAGAAATCAAACTGGATGGACATCAGAAATAGAGGAAGGACTAAAAACAAACAAGAGATAACTATTGTAAAGTAGACTGTGTCTGTAGAATGTGTATAAGATGTATAAATTGAAGGTAGAAGCCTAAGTGTTTATTAGTTTACTCCAATTGGGGGATCGGCGGTAGGGTTTGCGGGGAATAATAATAAAGGTATATTATTTTTAAAAAGTATGTATGTCTATATAGGTATGTGTATGTATATATGTGCATATGCATGCATGTGTGTATGGATATAGATATTTACCCAAAAAATATATGGGGGATTGGAAATGATGCAGACAATTACATGGATGGAACCAATATTCTTTCCGCAATATTTAGCTGATCCACCCCTTACATTTTTATTTATTTTTTAATTAAATATAAAATAAAATAAAACTCATAATGTAGAGAATGACTGCTGTTATCAGTGGATCAGAGCGGTCCAGACTTGCTGAGGGCATCATACAGTACACGATGCTACTATTCATTTGGGCAGTGATAACAGATACTGAGGGTTGGGATCTGATCCTGGTGAACAACTCGGCAGTGAGACCAGATACTGAGGGTTGGGATCAGATCCTGGTGAACAACTCGGCAGTGAGAATCAGATACTGAGGGTTAGGATCTGATCCTGGTGAACAACTCGGCAGTGAGACCAGATACTGAGGGTTAGGATCTGATCCTGGTGAACAACTCGGCAGTGAGACCAGATACTGAGGGTTAGGATCTGATCCTGGTGAACAACTCGGCAGTGAGACCAGATACTGAGGGTTAGGATCTGATCCTGGTGAACAACTCGGCAGTGAGACCAGATACTGAGGGTTAGGATCTGATCCTGGTGAACAACTCGGCAGTGAGACCAGATACTGAGGGTTGGGATCAGATCCTGGTGAACAACTCGGCAGTGAGACCAGATACTGAGGGTTGGGATCTGATCCTGGTGAACAACTCGGCAGTGAGACCAGATACTGAGGGTTAGGATCTGATCCTGGTGAACAACTCGGCAGTGAGACCAGATACTGAGGGTTGGGATCTGATCCTGGTGAACAACTCGGCAGTGAGACCAGATACTGAGGGTTAGGATCTGATCCTGGTGAACAACTCGGCAGTGAGACCAGATACTGAGGGTTAGGATCTGATCCTGGTGAACAACTCGGCAGTGAGAACAGATACTGGGGGTTAGGATATGATCCTGGTGAACAACTCGGCAGTGAGAACAGATACTGGGGGTTAGGATATGATCCTGGTGAACAACTCGGCAGTGAGAACAGATACTGGGGGTTAGGATATGATCCTGGTGAACAACTCGGCAGTGAGACCAGATACTGGGGGTTAGGATCTGATCCTGGTGAACAATTACCTGACCTGGGCCCGTCTCAGAGTCTCATGGGTCAAAATAAAACCTATGCATTAAGCCTCTTTAGTCATAACAGTCACAACTCATCTTCAGATATTTAGGAGACCTCATGATGTATATTTCAGTCATTTTACCAAAACAACATTTGACAGTCACATTCCTGTGGTCTGAAGCATGCACAGCTGGCGATGTCTCATCATTTGCAACAATGTCAATGATTGTCATCACTATTTTCCCTTTGCGGTACCTCAAACTGATGTGATTACCAGCGGAAATAAACTTTTATCAGTATATTTTACTCCTGGCTCAGAGTTTGTCTGGGCAATGTATCCAAGCTGTATCACAACCGGCTGTGATTGGGAGTCACATAGGGCGGCGCACAATTGGCCCAGTGCCGTCCAGGTTTGGCCAGTGTAGGCTGTTATTGTAAATAATAATTTGTTCTAAACTGACTTGCCGAGTTAAAATAATGAAGAATTAAAGAGTTTTAACATCATCCTAAAACCTAAACTGGGAGTCTTAGTCCTGTTTAAACTGGGAGTCTTAGTCCTGTCTAAGCTGGGAATCTTAGTCCTGTCTAAACTGGGAGTCTTAGTCCTGTCTAAGCTGGGAGTCTTAGTCCTGTCTAAGCTGGGAGTCTTAGTCCTGTCTAAACTGGGAGTCTTAGTCCTGTCTAAGTCCCTGTCTAAGCTGGGAGTCTTAGTCCTGTCTAAGCTGGGAGTCTTAGTCCTGTCTAAACTGGGAGTCTTAGTCCTGTCTAAGCTGGGAGTCTTCGTCCTGTCTAAACTATCTTCATATATACTTTCATACATTTTTTAATGGTACCGGGGACCTTCAGATGAGTCTTGTGAGGAGCAAAACAGAGAACACTCGTGAGAGTCTCAGCTTTCAATAGAGTGTACATAATAGTTTGTAGGACAAACCGTTCTCACAACTCAATCATTGGTTGAAAACTGTTTTCTGCCCCTCCCAAAAGATAGAATTTGTAGATAATTGGCCCAATTTCTGGGACTCATCCAAAAATAGGACTAAGCCTGGCCTGCTGAGGAGTGACGGACTCCATCCAAGCTGGAAGGGTGCTCTCAACATAGACAGGGCTATAACTCTAGCTCCACAATAAGGCCAGCTTGCCAGCTTAGTGGAGTCTGCCACTAGCAGTCAGTGTAGTCAGCTCAGCTATTCCCATTGAAACAGTGTCTATGCCTTGATCTAGGCTGAGCAAAACTAAACATAGTGGTGTTTAGTACCACCCCCCGACATGTGGATACAGCCGCAGGACGACGCCGGCGAGGGCGATGAGAGGGCCAGTCTGGACAGAGAAGGTGGAAATAATGTTTGATGTTGATCCAGAATGTCCTCCACCGGAACACAACACCGCTCCTCTGGACCGTACACCTCCCAGTCCACCAGGTACTGGAGCCGACCCCCACGACATCGGGAGCCCAGTAGGGATCTGATGGCATAGGCGGGACCACTCTTGACGTCCAGGGGAGGTGGTGGACTGTTATGGTTCACCAACTACTTTGCAGACCGAGTTCAGTGTGTCAAATCAGAGGGCATGTTGTCCGGTCCTCTGGCAGTCTCTATGGCGGTGCCACAGGGTTCAATTCTCGGACCGACTCTTTTCTCTGTATATAATAATGATGTTGCTCTTGCTGCGGGCGATTCCCTGATCCACCTCTACGCAGCCGACACCATTCTGTATAATTCTGGCCCTACCTTGGACATTGTGCTATCTAACCTCCAAACGAGCTTCAATGCCATACAATACTCCTTCCGTGGCCTCCAACTGCTCTTAAACGCTAGTAAAACCAAAGGCATGCTTTTCAACCGTTCACTGCCTGCACCCGCACGCCCGACTAGCATCACCACCCTAGATGGTTCCGACCTAGAATATGTGGACATCTATAAGTACCTAGGTGTCTTGCAAGACTGTAAACTCTCCTTCCAGACTCATTTCAACCATCTCCAATCTAAAATCAAATCTAGAGTCGGCTTTCTTTTCTGCAACAAAGCCTCCTTCACTCACGCCGCCAAACTTACCCTAGTAAAACTGACTATCCTACCGATCCTCGACTTCGGCGATGTCATCTACAAAATAGCTTCCAATACTCTACTCAGCAAACTGGATGCAGTTTATCACAGTGCCATCCGTTTTGTTACTAAAGCAGCTTATACCACCCACCACTGCGACCTGTATGCTCTAGTCGGCTGGTCCTCGCTACATATTTGTCGCCAAACCCACTGGCTCCAGGTCATCAATCAAATCAAATGTATTTATATAATCCCTCGTACATCAGCTGATATCTCAAAGTGCTGTACAGAAACCCAGCCTAAAACCCCAAACAGCAAGCAATGCAGGTGTAAAAGCACGGTGGCTAGGAAAAACTCCCTAGAAAGGCCAAAACCTAGGAAGAAACCTAGAGAGGAACCAGGCTATGTGGGGTGGCCAGTCCTCTTCTGGCTGTGCCGGGTGGAGATTATAACAGAACACGGCCAAGATGTTCAAATGTTCATAAATGACCAGCATGGTCGAATAATAATAAGGCAGAACAGTTCAAACTGGAGCAGCAGCACGGCCAGGTGGACTGGGGAAAGCAAGGAGTCATCATGTCAGGTAGTCCTGAGGCATGGTCCTAGGGCTCAGGTCCTCCGAGAGAGAGAAAGAAAGAGAGAAAGAGAGAATTAGAGAGAGGACACTTAAATTCACACAGGAGGTACTCCAGATATAACAAACTGACCCTAGCCCCCCGACACATAAACTACTGCAGCATAAATACTGGAGGCTAAGACAGGAGGGGTCAGGAGACACTGTGGACACCCCCGGACAGGGCCAAACAGGAAGGATATAACCCCACCCACTTTGCCAAAGCACAGCCCCCACACCACTAGAGCGATATCTTCAACCATCAACTTACCATCCTGAGACAAGGCCGAGTATAGCCCACAAAGATCTCCGCCACGGCACAACTCAAGGGGGGGCACCAACCCAGACAGGAAGATCACATCAGTGACTCAACCCACTCAAGTGACGCAACCCTCCTAGGGACGGTATGAAAGAGCCCCAGTAAGCCAGTGACTCAGCCCCTGTAATAGGGTTAGAGGCAGAGAATCCCAGTGGAAAGAGGGGAACCAGCCAGGCAGAGACAGCAAGGGCGGTTCGTTGCTCCAGAGCCTTTCTGTTCACCTTCCCACTCCTGGGCCAGACTACCCTCAATCATATGACCCACTGAAGAGATGAGTCTTCAGTAAAGACTTAAAGGTTGAGACCGAGTTTGCATCTCTTACATGGGTAGGCAGACCATTCCATAAAAATGGAGCTCTATAGGAGAAAGCTCTGCCTCCAGCTGTTTGCTTAGAAATTCTAGGGACAATTAGGAGGCCTGCGTCTTGTGACCGTAGCGTACGTGTAGGTATGTACGGCAGGACCAAATCAGAGAGATAGGTAGGAGCAAGCCCATGTAATGCTTTGTAGTTTAGCAGTAAAACCTTGAAATCAGCCCTTGCCTTGACAGGAAGCCAGTGTAGGGAGGCTAGCACTGGAGTAATATGATCAAATTTGTGGGTTCTAGTCAGGATTCTAGCAGCCGTATTTAGCACTAACTGAAGTTTATTTAGTGATTTGAGCCCTAGGACCATGCCTCATGACTACCTGGCCTGTTGACTCCTGGCTGTCCCCAGTCCTCCTGGTCGTGCTGCTGCTCCAGTTTCAACCGGACAGGAAGACCACGTCTCTGACTAACCTGTTGCACCCTCTACAACCACTGTGATTATTATTTGACTCTGCTGCTCATCTATGAACGTTTGAACATCTTGAAGACCAATATAGCCTTAAATGGCCATGTTCTGTTATAATCTCCACCCGGCACAGCCAGAAGATGTCACCCCTCAGAGCCTGGTTCCTCTCTAGGTGTATAATCTCCACCAGGCACAGCCAGAAGATGTCACCCCTCAGAGCCTGGTTCCTCTCTAGGTTTATAATCTCCACCCGGCACAGCCAGAAGATGTCACCCCACAGAGCCTGGTTCCTCTCTAGGTTTATAATCTCCACCCGGCACAGCCAGAAGATGTCACCCCTCAGAGCCTGGTTCCTCTCTAGGTTTATAATCTCCACCCGGCACAGCCAGAAGATGTCACCCCTCAGAGCCTGGTTCCTCTCTAGGTTTATAATCTCCACCCGGCACAGCCAGAAGATGTCACCCCTCAGAGCCTGGTTCCTCTCTAGGTTTATAATCTCCACCCGGCACAGCCAGAAGATGTCACCCCTCAGAGCCTGGTTCCTCTCTAGGTTTCTTCCTAGGTTCCTGCCTTCCTAGGGAGTTTGTCCGAGCCAACGTGCTTCTATACCTGCATTGCTTGCTGTTTGGGGTTTTAGGCTGGGTTTCTGTATAGTGCTTTGCGACATCTGCTGATGTAAAAATGGCTTTAGAAATAAATTTGATTGATTGATTTCATCTACCTAGTCCTACTATAATAGTCATATCTCTACCTAGTCCTACTATAATAGCCCTACCTCTATACCCATACAATATAATAGTCCTATCCCTATCTAGTCCTACTATAATAGCCCTACCTCTATACCCATACAATATAATAGTCCTATCCCTATCTAGTCCTACTATAATAGCCCTTCATACTATAATAGTCCTATCCCTATCTAGTCCTACTATAATAGTCATATCTCTACCTAGTCCTACTATAATAGCCCTACCTCTATACTCATACAATATAATAGTCCTATCCCTATCTAGTCACACTATAATAGTCCTATCCCTATCTAGTCCTACTATAATAGCCCTACCTCTATAGTCATACTATAATAGTCCTATCTCTATCTAGTCCTACTATAATAGCCCTACCTCTATACTCATACTATAATAGTCCTATCTCTATCTAGTCATACTATAATAGTCCTATCTCTACCTAGTCCTACTATAATAGCCCTACCTCTATACTCATACTATAATAGTCCTATCCCTATCGAGTCACACTATAATAGTCCTATCTCTATCTAGTCACACTATAATAGTCCTATCCCTATCGAGTCACACTATAATAGTCCTATCCCTATCTAGTCCTACTATAATAGCCCTACCTCTATACTCATACTATAATAGTCCTATCCCTATCTAGTCCTACTATAATAGCCCTACCTCTATACTCATACTATAATAGTCCTATCCCTATCTAGTCCTGCTATAATAGTCCTATCCCTATACTCATACTATAATAGTCCTATCCCTATCGAGTCACACTATAATAGTCCTATCCCTATCTAGTCCTACTATAATAGCCCTACCTCTATACTCATACTATAATAGTCCTATCTCTATCTAGTCACACTATAATAGTCCTATCCCTATCGAGTCACACTATAATAGTCCTATCCCTATCTAGTCCTACTATAATAGCCCTACCTCTATACTCATACTATAATAGTCCTATCTCTATCTAGTCACACTATAATAGTCCTATCCCTATCTAGTCCTACTATAATAGCCCTTCATACTATAATAGTCCTATCCCTATCTAGTCCTACTATAATATTACTATCTCTACCTAGTCCTACTATAATAGCCCTACCTCTATACTCACACTATAATAGTCCTATCCCTATCTAGTCACACTATAATAGTCCTATCTCTATACTCATACTATAATAGCACTATCTCCACCTAGTCCTACTATAATAGTACTATCTCCACCTAGTCCTACTATAATAGTACTATCTCCACCTAGTCATACTATAATAGTCCTATCTCCACCTAGTCCTACTATAATAGTACTATCTCCACCTAGTCCTACTATAATAGCACTATCTCCACCTAGTCCTACTATAATAGTACTATCTCCACCTAGTCCTACTATAATAGCACTATCTCCACCTAGTCCTACTATAATAGTACTATCTCCACCTAGTCATACTATAATAGTATTATCTCTACTTAGTCCTAGTATAATAGCACTATCTCCACCTAGTCATACTATAATAGTACTATCTCCACCTAGTCCTACTATAATAGTACTATCTCCACCTAGTCCTAATATAATAGTATTATCTCCACCTAGTCCTACTATAATAGCACTATCTCCACCTAGTCCTACTATAATAGTACTATCTCCACCTAGTCCTACTATAATAGCACTATCTCCACCTAGTCATACTATAATAGTACTATCTCCACCTAGTCCTGCTATAATAGTACTATCTCCAACTAGTCCTACTATAATAGCACTATCTCCACCTAGTCCTACTATAATAGTACTATCTCCACCTAGTCCTACTATAATAGCTCTATCTCCACCTAGTTATACTATAATAGTACTATCTCCA
Organism: Oncorhynchus keta; assembly: GCF_023373465.1. Classification (NCBI taxonomy): domain Eukaryota; kingdom Metazoa; phylum Chordata; class Actinopteri; order Salmoniformes; family Salmonidae; genus Oncorhynchus; species Oncorhynchus keta. The sequence goes on along the minus strand of NC_068445.1, from coordinate 50,208,221 downwards.
CCTAGTCATACTATAATAGTCCTATCTCCACCTAGTCATACTATAATAGTATTATCTCTACTTAGTCCTACATTATAGTGCTACTCTCTCTACCTTGAACTACATTATAGTTTTACCATCTCTACCTAGTACAAATACACTACCTATCAAAAATTGGTCTAGTTATATCCTTCCTATAGATCCTAACTATAACTCTGGTCCTGGTCGGGTTATATCATCCCTATGGATCCTAACTATACCTCTGGTCCTGGTCTAGTTATATCATCCCTATGGATCCTAACTATAACTCTGGTCCTGGTCTAGTTATATCCTTCCTATAGATCCTAACTATAACTCTGGTCCTGGTCTAGTTATATCATCCCTATGGATCCTAACTATAACTCTGGTCCTGGCCTAGTTATATCCTTCCTATAGATCCTAACTATAACTCTGGTCCTGGTCTAGTTATATCCTCCCTATAGATCCTAACTCTAACTCTGGTCCTGGTCTAGTTATATCATCCCTATGGATCCTAACTATAACTCTGGTCCTGGTCTAGTTATATCCTTCCTATAGATCCTAACTATAACTCTGGTCCTGGTCGGGTTATATCATCCCTATAGATCCTTACTATAACTCTGGTCCTGGTCTAGTTATATCCTTCCTATAGATCCTAACTATAACTCTGGTCCTGGTCGGGTTATATCATCCCTATAGATCCTTACTATAACTCTGGTCCTGGTCTAGTTATATCCTTCCTATAGATCCTAACTATAACTCTGGTCCTGGTCGGGTTATATCATCCCTATGGATCCTAACTATACCTCTGGTCCTGGTCTAGTTATATCATCCCTATGGATCCTAACTATAACTCTGGTCCTGGTCTAGTTATATCCTCCCTATTGGCCCTAACTATACCTCTGGCCCTTTGGTCGTGGGCTACCAGATATCAGGTTGGTAGTAATATTGAGCGGAGAGAGCAGCTCCAGTCCTGTTTCCTATAGGCCTAGCTATAGCTATAGTAATATTGAGCAGAGAGAGCAGCTCCAGTCCTGTTTCCTATAGGCCTAGCTATAGCTATACTAATATTGAGCCGAGAGAGCAGCTCCAGTCCTGTTTCCTATAGGCCTAGCTATAGCTATAGTAATATTGAGCGGAGAGAGCAGCTCCAGTCCTGTTTCCTATAGGCCTAGCTATAGCTATAGTAATATTGAGCAGAGAGAGCAGCTCCAGTCCTGTTTCCTATAGGCCTAGCTATTGCTATAGTAATATTGAGCAGAGAGAGCAGCTCCAGTCCTGTTTCCTATAGGCCTAGCTATTGCTATAGTCATATTGAGCAGAGAGAGCAGCTCCAGTCCTGTTTCCTATAGGCCTAGCTATTGCTATAGTAATATTGAGCAGAGAGAGCAGCTCCAGTCCTGTTTCCTATAGGCCTAGCTATTGCTATAGTAATATTGAGCAGAGAGAGCAGCTCCAGTCCTGTTTCCTATAGGCCTAGCTATTGCTATAGTAATATTGAGCAGAGAGAGCAGCTCCAGTCCTGTTTCCTATAGGCCTAGCTATTGCTATAGTAATATTGAGCAGAGAGAGCAGCTCCAGTCCTGTTTCCTATAGGCCTAGCTATTGCTATAGTCATATTGAGCAGAGAGAGCAGCTCCAGTCCTGTTTCCTATAGGCCTAGCTATTGCTATAGTAATATTGAGCAGAGAGAGCAGCGAGTTTAACAATGAGTGGCAGAGCACCTGCAACAAAGAGAACTACAAAGCGGCTCTCTGACAGCGCTTCCTCTCCCACCCGCTCCCCCAGCCTCCTCCGTGACCCCGCACCATCTTGGAAAAAGATTCCGTGCTGCTTGTCTCGATCAGATGGCGCTCCCAGGAGACCAGTGAAAAGAGCCTCTTGCAAATTGAGCATCAGCGGGTCAAGTGATGGAGGGTATGGTGCACCTGCCCGTAAATCAAAACGAGTTCCCCTTTCATGAGGAAGACTTGAAGAGCGTAAATAAATAATAAACAGCGGTCAGGGGGCCATGAGGTGAAACGGGATGAGAGGTGCAGGGAGCAGCGGATTGGCCATCAGGGATGTTTAGGAAACTGTTTATTGGGAGGAAGAGGCCAAGCGGACACCTCGGAGATCACAGTCACCGTCCAGCAGCATACATACTGAACAGGTGACATTGTGGCTTTGGTTTCCTTTATATGCTCCAATAGCTTATTGCATCATAACCTATAATGAATGTCTTAAAAATACTATAATTTCAAGATAATTCAAATGAATAATGCCAGGCTGTTCAATAGGCTATAAGATAAAGACTGGCCTGCTTGTTTTTGTAATATGTTATATACACACTGTATATAATAAAGGCAGGTGAATTATCTTGTTATTAGTAGGTCCTATTATTATTATTGTTATTTTTATTTTTGTTATTATTATGCATTGTGATACTTATTGTTATTATTGTGATTGTTATTGACGTATTATCTGAACTGCAAAAAACATCTATAATAAAAATAACTGTTTCCACAGTGTTTTTTTTTAGTTTATTCAACTTCTTAGTCAAAGTGTTACCGCTTCGCTCCAACGTGAGAAAACGTTGTCAAATATTCAGTCAATTGAAAATGATGTGTTTGCTAAACTTGTCTCATATATTCCATCAACTATAGATGATTATTTGGGCATCTTAACTAAAGAATAGGCTGTGCAATTGGTTACAGTGCTTAAGGATCAGCCCCTTTTTATCAAAATGACATGCCCAAATCTAACTGCCTGTAGCTCAGGCCCTGAAGCAAGGATATGCATATTCTTGGTACCATTTAAAAGGAAACACTTTGAAGTTTATGGAAATGTGAAAGGAATGTAGTACAATATAACACAATAGATCTAGTAAAAGATAATACGAAGAAAAAAACAACCGTTTGTCACGATCGTCGTAAGGAGCGGACAGAAAATGCAGCGTGGTATCTGTTCATGATGATTTTTTAATTAAAGAAAGCACTGAACACTGGATACAAACTATACAAAACAATAAATGAATAACGACCGTGAAGCTATAATGAGAACTGTGCTGACACAAGCAACTAACATAGACAATCACCCACAAACAAACAGTGAAACCCAGGCTACCTAAGTATGATTCTCAATCAGAGACAACTAATGACACCTGCCTCTGATTGAGAACAATACTAGGCCGAAACATAGAAATCCCAAAATCATAGAAAAACAAACATAGACTGCCCACCCCAACTCACGCCCTGACCATACTAAATAACGACAAAACAAAGGAAATAAAGGTCAGAACGTAACGTAACGTTCATTAAAAAAAAATGTTTTGTACCATTCTCTTTGAAATGCAAGAGACAGGACATAATGTATTATTCCAGCCCAGGACCAATTTAGATTTTGGCCACGAATGGCATCAGTGTATGTGCTGATGCCGGACTGATCCAATGAACCATTGAATTTCTGTTCAAAATGTATCAAGACAACCCAAATGTGCCTAATTTGTTTATTAATAATTTTTCATGTTGAAAATTGTGTACTCTCCTCAAACAATAGCATGGTGTTCTTTCACTGTAATAGCTACTGTAAATTGGACAGTGCAGTTAGATTAACAAGAAGTTAAGCTTTCTGCCAATATCAGAGATGTCTATGTCCTGGGAAATTGTCTTGTTACTTACAACCATGTACTAATCGCATTAGCCTACGTTAGCTCAACCGTCCCGTGTAAGGGACATCCCGAAGAAGTTTTTAACTGACTTGCATAGTTAAATAAAGGTCAAATATTTTGTTTAAAGTTCAATCACAAAGGCTGGTCTGAGTGCATCTCCTCAGTTTTCATTCAGTATTATGACACAATTCACATTTTCAACCTTCAATGCCATACAGCACTCCTTCCATGGCCTCCAATTGCTCTTAAACCCTATAAAACCAAAAGCATGATTTTCACCCGTTCGCTGCCCGACTGCATCACTACTCTGGACAGTTCTGACATGTGGACAATTACAAATACCTAGGTGTCTGGCTAGACTGTAAACTCTCCTTCCAGACTCATACTAAACATCTCCAATCCAAAATGAAATCTTGAATCAGCTTCCTATTTCGAAACAAAGCCTCCATCACTCACGCTGCCAAACATACCCTCATAAAACTGACTATCCTACCAATCCTCAACTTCGCCGATGTCATTTACAAAATAGCTTCCAATACTCTATTCAGCAAACTGGATGTAGTCTATCACAGTGTCATCCGTTTTGTCACCAAAGCCCCTTATACCACCCACCACTGCGACCTGTATGCTCTAGTCGGCTGGTCCTCGCTACATATTCGTCGCCAGACCCACTGGCTCCAGGTCATCTATATGTCTTTGCTAGGTAAAGCTCCGCCTTATCTCAGCTCACTGGTAACGATAACAACACCCACCCATAGCACGCGCTCCAGCAGGTGTATCTCACTGGTCATCCCCAAAGCCATCACCTCCTTTGGCCACCTTTCCTTCCAGTTCTCTGCTGCCAATGACTGGAAGGAATTGCAAAAATCACTGAGGCTGGAGACTTGTATTTCCCTCACTAACTTTAAACATCAGCTGTCTGAGCAGCTTACTGATCGCTGCAGCTGTACATAGTCCATCTGTAAATAGCCCACCCAATCTACCTCATCCCCATATTGTTTTTATTGACTTTTCTGCTCTTTTTCACAACAGTATATCTACTTGCACATCATCTGCTCATCTATCACTCCAGTGTTAATTTTCTAAATTGTAATTACTTCGCTACTATGGCCTATTTATTGCCTTACCTCCATTTGCACGCTGTATATAGACTTTATTTTTTTTCTATTGTGTTATTGACTGTGCGCTTGTTCGTTCCATGTGTAACTCTGTGTTGTTGTTCGTGTTGAACTGCTTTGCTTTATCTTGGCCAGGTCGCAGTTGAAAATGAGAAAATGAAAATGAGAAAATGAGAACTTGTTTTCAACTAGCTTTCAACTAGCTTACCTGGTTAAATAAAGGTGAAATAAAAAAATAACAAATATTTTGATTTTTATCATGGGCACAGTGGGAATTTATATCCAGCAGATCTCCTGGCTGAGGGTGGTGTTGATCCTACTGCTTCTCATGGGGTGATACTGATGTTCTGCATGTCAGGCAGGGTAGCCTAGTGGTTAGAGCGTTGGACTAGTAACTGGAAGTTTGCAAGTTCAAACCCCTGAGCTGACAAGGGACAGATCTGTTGTTCTGCCCCTGAACAGGCAGTTAACCCACTGTTCCAAGGCCATCATTGAAAATAACTGACTTGCCTAGTTAAATAAAGGTAAAATAAAAGGCCTCATGTCTAAAAATAGGGAAAATGGGACATTAAATTAAACATATTATATTTAATGAGTTACTGACCTTCCACACTCATGCCTTTTGTAGGTTCCAAGCGATATTACAATGTCGGTCATTTTGATATTAATCTGATTATTTAAACCTTTGGTAAGCCAAACACCATACAGTAGCACTGTAGACAAAGTAACATTTCTGAAAGAAGCAGATTTTCACCTCACCTTAGTTCTTTTACCATACAAATATATATTATTGTTACCCTTTCTTTTAATGGCCTGTTTTGTTAAATTTATGTCATATATTGATGCTTTACCTCAACTGACTGTTATGATGCAATATGGTGTAGAGAGATCCGATCCTACCGTTTTGTTCTGATTATATTATATTTGAAAAAATATTTAGATTATATATAATATATATATATATAATATGCTCAATGTATAGTAGCAGTCATCTGGCCTCATCAATCTACACACAAAAACCCATGTTGTTGATGTAAAGAATATTTGCTGGTCTGTGGTGTGTAATGAGGAGCAACCAGACTTATCACATTTATGAAATGCTTATTCCAGTTACTGATTAACTGAATAAAAAGAAGAAGAAACTATACTATGAAACAAAGATAAGAATGATAGAGAATTATAGTAAAAAGCTCTGGAGCATCTGATATTGATATTGCTAACTCCTTTAATGATTTTGGACAGATTAGCAAACTGAGGCATGACATGCCAGCAACAAGTCTATAGGTCTAGTAGCCTGTAGGTCTATAGGTCTAGTATACTGTAAGTCTATAGGTCTAGTAGCCTGTAGGTCTATAGGTCTAGTATACTGCAAGTCTATAGGTCTAGTAGCCTGTAGGTCTATAGGTCTAGTATACTGTAAGTCTATAGGTCTAGTAGCCTGTAGGTCTATAGGTCTACTATACTGTAAGTCTATAGGTCTAGTATACTGTAAGTCTATAGGTCTAGTATACTGTAAGTCTATAGGTCTAGTATACTGTAAGTCTATAGGTCTAGTATACTGTAAGTCTATAGGTCTAGTAGCCTGTAAGTCTATAGGTCTAGTATACTGTAAGTCTATAGGTCTAGTAGCCTGTAGGTCTATAGGTCTAGTATACTGTAAGTCTATAGGTCTAGTAGCCTGTAAGTCTATAGGTCTAGTATACTGTAAGTCTATAGGTCTAGTAGCCTGTAGGTCTATAGGTCTAGTATACTGTAAGTCTACAGGTCTAGTATACTGTAAGTCTATAGGTCTAGTATACTGTAAGTCTATAGGTCTAGTAGCCTGTAGGTCTATAGGTCTAGTATACTGTAAGTCTATAGGTCTAGTATACTGTAAGTCTATAGGTCTAGTATACTGTAAGTCTATAGGTCTAGTAGCCTGTAAGTCTATAGGTCTAGTATACTGTAAGTCTATAGGTCTAGTATACTGTAAGTCTATAGGTCTAGTATACTGTAAGTCTATAGGTCTAGTATACTGTAAGTCTATAGGTCTAGTATACTGTAAGTCTATAGGTCTAGTAGCCTGTAGGTCTATAGGTCTAGTATACTGTAAGTCTATAGGTCTAGTATACTGTAAGTCTATAGGTCTAGTAGCCTGTAGGTCTATAGGTCTAGTATACTGTAAGTCTATAGGTCTAGTATACTGTAAGTCTATAGGTATAGTATACTGTAAGTCTATAGGTCTAGTAGCCTGTAGGTCTATAGGTCTAGTATACTGTAAGTCTATAGGTCTAGTATACTGTAAGTCTATAGGTCTAGTAGCCTGTAGGTCTATAGGTCTAGTATACTGTAAGTCTATAGGTCTAGTAGCCTGTAGGTCTATAGGTCTAGTATACTGCAAGTCTATAGGTCTAGTAGCCTGTAAGTCTATAGGTCTAGTATACTGTAAGTCTATAGGTCTAGTAGCCTGTAGGTCTATAGGTCTAGTATACTGTAAGTCTACAGGTCTAGTATACTGTAAGTCTATAGGTCTAGTATACTGTAAGTCTATAGGTCTAGTAGCCTGTAGGTCTATAGGTCTAGTATACTGTAAGTCTATAGGTCTAGTATACTGTAAGTCTATAGGTCTAGTATACTGTAAGTCTATAGGTCTAGTAGCCTGTAAGTCTATAGGTCTAGTATACTGTAAGTCTATAGGTCTAGTATACTGTAAGTCTATAGGTCTAGTATACTGTAAGTCTATAGGTCTAGTATACTGTAAGTCTATAGGTCTAGTATACTGTAAGTCTATAGGTCTAGTAGCCTGTAGGTCTATAGGTCTAGTATACTGTAAGTCTATAGGTCTAGTATACTGTAAGTCTATAGGTCTAGTATACTGTAAGTCTATAGGTCTAGTAGCCTGTAGGTCTATAGGTCTAGTATACTGTAAGTCTATAGGTCTAGTATACTGTAAGTCTATAGGTCTAGTATACTGTAAGTCTATAGGTCTAGTAGCCTGTAAGTCTATAGGTCTAGTATACTGTAGGTCTACAGGTCTAGTATACTGTAGGTCTACAGGTCTAGTATACTGTAAGTCTATAGGTCTAGTAGCCTGTAGGTCTGTAGGTCTAGTATACTGTAAGTCTATAGGTCTAGTAGCCTGTAGGTCTATAGGTCTAGTATACTGTAAGTCTACAGGTCTAGTAGCCTGTAGGTCTACAGGTCTAGTATACTGTAAGTCTACAGGTCTATAGGTCTAGTAGCCTGTAGGTCTACAGGTCTAGTATACTGTAAGTCTATAGGTCTAGTATACTGTAAGTCTATAGGTCTAGTAGCCTGTAGGTCTATAGGTCTAGTATACTGTAAGTCTATAGGTCTAGTAGCCTGTAGGTCTATAGGTCTAGTATACTGTAAGTCTATAGGTCTAGTATACTGTAAGTCTATAGGTCTAGTAGCCTGTAGGTCTATAGGTCTAGTATACTGTAAGTCTATAGGTCTAGTATACTGTAAGTCTATAGGTCTAGTATACTGTAAGTCTATAGGTCTAGTATACTGTAAGTCTATAGGTCTAGTAGCCTGTAAGTCTATAGGTCTAGTATACTGTAAGTCTATAGGTCTAGTAGCCTGTAGGTCTATAGGTCTAGTATACTGTAAGTCTATAGGTCTAGTAGCCTGTAAGTCTATAGGTCTAGTATACTGTAAGTCTATAGGTCTAGTAGCCTGTAGGTCTATAGGTCTAGTATACTGTAAGTCTACAGGTCTAGTATACTGTAAGTCTATAGGTCTAGTATACTGTAAGTCTATAGGTCTAGTAGCCTGTAGGTCTATAGGTCTAGTAGCCTGTAGGTCTATAGGTCTAGTAGCCTGTAGGTCTATAGGTCTAGTAGCCTGTAGGTCTATAGGTCTAGTATACTGCAAGTCTATAGGTCTAGTAGCCTGTAGGTCTATAGGTCTATAGGTCTATAGGTCTAGTAGCCTGTAAGTCTATAGGTCTAGTATACTGCAAGTCTATAGGTCTAGTAGCCTGTAGGTCTATAGGTCTAGTATACTGTAAGTCTATAGGTCTGTAGGTCTATAGGTCTAGTAGCCTGTAGGTCTACAGGTCTAGTATACTGCAAGTCTATAGGTCTAGTATACTGTAAGTCTATAGGTCTAGTATACTGTAGGTCTACAGGTCTAGTATACTGTAGGTCTATAGGTCTAGTAGCCTGTAGGTCTATAGGTCTAGTATACTGTAAGTCTATAGGTCTAGTATACTGTAAGTCTATAGGTCTAGTAGCCTGTAGGTCTATAGGTATAGTATACTGTAAGTCTATAGGTCTAGTATACTGTAAGTCTATAGGTCTAGTATACTGTAAGTCTATAGGTCTAGTAGCCTGTAAGTCTATAGGTCTAGTAGCCTGTAGGTCTATAGGTCTAGTATACTGTAAATCTATAGGTCTAGTAGCCTGTAAGTCTATAGGTCTAGTAGCCTGTAAGTCTATAGGTCTATAGGTCTATAGGTCTGTAGTCTATAGGTCTAGTCTATAGCCTGTAGGTCTATAGGTCTAGTATAGGTCTGTATACTGTAAGTCTATAGGTCTAGTATAGGTCTAGTATACTGTAAGTCTATAGGTCTAGTATACTGTAAGTCTATAGGTCTAGTAGCCTGTAGGTCTATAGGTCTAGTATACTGTAAGTCTATAGGTCTAGTAGCCTGTAGGTCTATAGGTCTAGTATACTGTAAGTCTATAGGTCTAGTAGCCTGTAGGTCTATAGGTCTAGTATACTGTAAGTCTATAGGTCTAGTATACTGTAAGTCTATAGGTCTAGTATACTGTAAGTCTATAGGTCTAGTAGCCTGTAGGTCTATAGGTCTAGTATACTGCAAGTCTATAGGTCTAGTAGCCTGTAGGTCTATAGGTCTAGTATACTGTAAGTCTATAGGTCTAGTAGCCTGTAGGTCTATAGGTCTAGTATACTGTAAGTCTATAGGTCTAGTAGCCTGTAAGTCTATAGGTCTAGTAGCCTGTAGGTCTATAGGTCTAGTAGCCTGTAGGTCTATAGGTCTAGTATACTGCAAGTCTATAGGTCTAGTAGCCTGTAGGTCTATAGGTCTAGTAGCCTGTAGGTCTATAGGTCTAGTATACTGTAAGTCTATAGGTCTAGTATACTGTAAGTCTATAGGTCTAGTATACTGTAAGTCTATAGGTCTAGTATACTGTAAGTCTATAGGTCTAGTAGCCTGTAGGTCTATAGGTCTAGTAGCCTGTAGGTCTATAGGTCTAGTAGCCTGTAGGTCTATAGGTCTAGTATACTGCAAGTCTATAGGTCTAGTAGCCTGTAGGTCTATAGGTCTAGTATACTGCAAGTCTATAGGTCTAGTAGCCTGTAGGTCTATAGGTCTAGTATACTGTAAGTCTATAGGTCTAGTAGCCTGTAGGTCTATAGGTCTAGTATACTGTAAGTCTATAGGTCTAGTAGCCTGTAAGTCTATAGGTCTATAGGTCTAGTATACTGCAAGTCTATAGGTCTAGTAGCCTGTAGGTCTATAGGTCTAGTAGCATGTAGGTCTATAGGTCTAGCATACTGTAAGTCTATAGGTCTAGTATACTGTAAGTCTATAGGTCTAGTATACTGTAAGTCTATAGGTCTAGTATACTGTAAGTCTATAGGTCTAGTAGCCTGTAGGTCTATAGGTCTAGTAGCCTGTAGGTCTATAGGTCTAGCATACTGTAAGTCTATAGGTCTAGTATACTGCAAGTCTATAGGTCTAGTATACTGTAAGTCTATAGGTCTAGTAGCCTGTAGGTCTATAGGTCTAGTATACTGTAAGTCTATAGGTCTAGTAGCCTGTAGGTCTATAGGTCTAGTAGCCTGTAGGTCTATAGGTCTAGTAGCCTGTAGGTCTATAGGTCTAGTAGCCTGTAGGTCTATAGGTCTAGTATACTGTAAGTCTATAGGTCTAGTAGCCTGTAGGTCTATAGGTCTAGTATACTGTAAGTCTATAGGTCTAGTAGCCTGTAGGTCTATAGGTCTAGTATACTGCAAGTCTATAGGTCTAGTAGCCTGTAGGTCTACAGGTCTAGTATACTGCAAGTCTATAGGTCTGTAGGTCTATAGACATTACATTACATTTAAGTCATTTAGCAGACGCTCTTATCCAGAGCGACTTACAAATTGGTGCATCCAGTAGAATAGTCACTTTACAATAGTGCATCTAAATCTTAAAGGGGGGGGGGGGGGTGAGAAGGATTACTTATCCTATCCTAGGTATTCCTTAAAGAGGTGGGGTTTCAGGTGTCTCCGGAAGGTGGTGATTGACTCCGCTGTCCTGGCGTCGTGAGGGAGTTTGTTCCACCATTGGGGGGCCAGAGCAGCGAACAGTTTTGGCTGGGCTGAGCGGGAACTGTACTTCCTCAGTGGTAGGGAGGCGAGCAGGCCAGAGGTGGATGAACGCAGTGCCCTTGTTTGGGTGTAGGGCCTGATCAGAGCCTGGAGGTACTGAGGTGCCGTTCCCCTCACAGCTCCGTAGGCAAGCACCATGGTCTTGTAGCAGATGCGAGCTTCAACTGGAAGCCAGTGGAGAGAGCGGAGGAGCGGGGTGACGTGGAGAGAACTTGGGAAGGTTGAACACCAGACGGGCTGCGGCGTTCTGGATGAGTTGTAGGGGTTTAATGGCACAGGCAGGAGCCCAGCCAACAGCGAGTTGCAGTAGTCCAGACGGGAGATGACAAGTGCCTGGATTAGGACCTGCGCCGCTTCCTGTGTGAGGCAGGGTCGTACTCTGCGGATGTTGTAGAGCATGAACCTACAGGAACGGTCCACCGCCTTGATGTTAGTTGAGAACGACAGGGTGTTGTCCAGGATCACGCCAAGGTTCTTAGCGCTCTGGGAGGAGGACACAATGGAGTTGTCAACCGTGATGGCGAGATCATGGAACGGGCAGTCCTTCCCCGGGAGGAAGAGCAGCTCCGTCTTGCCAAGGTTCAGCTTGAGGTGGTGATCCGTCATCCACACTGATATGTCTGCCAGACATGCAGAGATGCGATTCGCCACCTGGTCATCAGAAGGGGGAAAGGAGAAGATTAATTGTGTTTCGTCTGCATAGCAATGATAGGAGAGACCATGTGAGGTTATGACAGAGCCAAGTGACTTGGTGTATAGCGAGAATAGGAGAGGGCCTAGAACAGAGCCCTGGGGGACACCAGTGGTGAGAGAGCGTGGTGAGGAGACAGATTCTCGCCACACCACCTGGTAGGAGCGACCTGTCACGTAGGACGCAATCCAAGCGTGGGCCGCGCCGGAGATGCCCAACTCGGAGAGGGTGGAGAGGAGGATCTGATGGTTCACAGTATCGAAGGCAGCCGATAGGTCTAGAAGGATGAGAGCAGAGGAGAGAGAGTTAGCTTTAGCGGTGCGGAGCGCCTCCGTGATACAGAGAAGAGCAGTCTCAGTTGAATGACTAGTCTTGAAACCTGACTGATTTGGATCAAGAAGGTCATTCAGAGAGAGATAGCGGGAGAGCTGGCCAAGGACGGCACGTTCAAGAGTTTTGGAAAGAAAAGAAAGAAGGGATACTGGTCTGTAGTTGTTGACATCGGAGGGATTGAGTGTAGGTTTTTTCAGAAGGGGTGCAACTCTCGCTCTCTTGAGGACGGAAGGGACGTAGCCAGCGGTCAGGGATGAGTTGATGAGCGAGGTGAGGTAAGGGAGAAGGTCTCCGGAAATGGTCTGGAGAAGAGAGGAGGGGATAGGGTCAAGCGGGCAGGTTGTTGGGCGGCCGGCCGTCACAAGACGCAAGATTTCATCTGGAGAGAGAGGGGAGAAAGAGGTCAGAGCACAGGTTAGGGCAGTGTGAGCAGAACCAGCGGTGCCGTTTGACTTAGCAAACGAGGATTGGATGTCGTCGACCTATAGGTCTAGTATACTGTAAGTCTATAGGTCTAGTGTACTGTAAGTCTATAGGTCTATAGGTCTAGTAGCCTGTAAGTCTATAATCCTGTAGGTCTATAGGTCTAGTATACTGCAAGTCTATAGGTCTGTAGGTCTATAGGTCTAGTATACTGTAAGTCTATAGGTCTAGTATACTGTAAGTCTATAGGTCTATAGGTCTAGTAGCCTGTAGGTCTATAGGTCTATAGGTCTATAGGTCTAGTATACTGTAAGTCTATAGGTCTATAGGTCTATAGGTCTAGTATACTGTAAGTCTATAGGTCTAGTATACTGCAAGTCTATAGGTCTATAGGTCTAGTATACTGTAAGTCTATAGGTCTAGTAGCCTGTAAGTCTATAGGTCTAGTAGCCTGTAGGTCTATAGGTCTATAGGTCTAGTATACTGTAAGTCTATAGGTCTAGTAGCCTGTAGGTCTATAGGTCTATAGGTCTATAGGTCTAGTAGCCTGTAAGTCTATAATCCTGTAAATCTATAGGTCTATAGGTCTAGTAGCCTGTAAGTCTATAATCCTGTAAGTCTATAGGTCTAGTATACTGTAAGTCTATAGGTCTATAGGTCTAGTAGCCTGTAAGTCTATAATCCTGTAAGTCTATAGGTCTAGTAGCCTGTAGGTCTATAGGTCTTAATGATAGTTGTGGCTGCTTTTCATGATGTATTGTTGTCTCTACCTTCTTTCCCTTTGTGCTGTTGTCTGAGCCCAATAATGTTTGTACCATGTTTTCTGCTGCTACCATGTTGTGTTGCTACCATGTTGTTGTCATGTTGTGTTGTTGTCATGTTGTGTTGCTACCATGTTGTTGTCATATTGTGTTGCTACCATGTTGTGTTGCTACCATGTTGTTGTCATATTGTGTTGCTACCATGCTGTGTTGCTACCATGTTGTGTTGCTACCATGTTTCTACCATGTTGTGTTGCTACCATGTTGTTGTCATGTTGTGTTGCTACCATGCTTTGGATAAAAGCGTCTGCTAAATGGCATATATATGCTGTGTTGCTACCATGTTGTGTTGCTACCATGTTGTTGTCATGTTGTGTTGCTACCATGTTGTGCTGCTACCCTGTTGTTGTCATGTTGTGTTGCTACCATGTTGTTGTCATGTTGTGTTGCTACCATGCTGTGTTGCTACCATGTTGTTGTCATGTTGTGTTGCTACCATGCTGTGTTGCTACCATGTTGTGTTGCTACCATGTTGGTGTCATGTTGTGTTGCTACCATGTTGTGTTGCTACCATGTTGTTGTCATGTTGTGTTGCTACCATGCTGTGTTGCTACCATGCTGTGTTGCTACCATGTTGTGCTGCTACCATGTTGTGCTGCTGCCATGTTGTGTTGCTACCATGTTGTTGTCATGTTGTGTTGCTACCATGCTGTGTTGCTACCATGTTGTGTTGCTACCATGTTGTTGTCATGTTGTGTTTCTACCATGTTGCTACCATGCTGTGTTGCTACCATGTTGTTGTCATATTGTGTTGTTGTCATGTTGTGTTGCTGCCATGTTGTGTTGCTGCCATGTTGTGCTGCTGCCATGTTGTGTTGCTACCATGTTGTTGTCATGTTGTGTTGCTACCATGTTGTTGTCATGTTGTGTTGCTACCATGTTGTTGTCATGTTGTGTTGCTACCATGTTGTTGTCATGTTGTGCTGCTGCCATGTTGTGCTGCTGCCATGTTGTGTTGCTACCATGTTGTTGTCATGTTGTGTTGCTACCATGTTGTTGTCATGTTGTGTTGCTACCATGTTGTTGTCATGTTGTGCTGCTGCCATGTTGTTGTCATGTTGTGTTGCTACCATGTTGTTGTCATGTTGTGTTGCTACCATGTTGTTGTCATGTTGTCATGTTGTGTTGCTACCATGTTGTTGTCATGTTGTGTTGCTACCATGTTGTTGTCATGTTGTGTTGCTACCATGTTGTTGTCATGTTGTGTTGCTGCCATGTTGTGTTGCTACCATGTTGTTGTCATGTTGTGTTGCTACCATGTTGTTGTCATGTTGTGTTGCTGCCATGTTGTTGTCGTGTTGTGTTGTTACCATGCTATTTTGTTGTCTTAGGTCTCTCTTTATGTAGTGTTATGGTGTCTCTCTTGTTGTGATGTGTGTTTTGTCCTATATTTATATATGTTTAATCCCAGCCCCCGTCCCCGCAGGAGGCCTTTTGCCTTCTGGTAGGCCGTCATTGTAAATAAGAATTTGTTCTGAACTGACTTACCTAGTTAAATAAAGGTTAAATAAAATAAATAAAAAATAAATAAGTCTGTAGGTATGTAGGTCAATAGGTCTGTCATGTTTAATGTGCCATTGCTTGCCCAATTAATTTTAATAGGGTCAATGGACTTTGAATAATTTCATGGAAGAGTCCTTAGCCCTTCACCGGGTTTCAAGGTGAATGGGAACCACAACCATTAATCTTTTTACTGTCAAAGGACTGTGGGCTAGACTCTTCCTGGTCGGTCCTGGACCAAACCTCTGAAGCAGTGGATTAACATTTTCACAAGGCTGTTTATTTGATTGCATTTACATTCAGGAACCTGGAGTACATCCTGGTCTATTAGATCAATATATAAAAGGATGAGGTTAGGGTTAGATATGAGAAAGGGTGTTGTCAGACAGGGATGTCCTAGTAAGTTTAGCCATGGGTTTTGCTTATTTACTTGTCTGGTTTATTATTCAAATGTTCGTAGATGCCCTGAGTGTCTGGGGTGTGATGGGATTCTTAAGGTCAACGGAGTAGTTATAGTAGTAGTCTATATAATATATACCGATGTCATTATCTTGCTGAGTCCTCCATCATAAACTAAGAAAATCAAGAAAGTTAGGCTCGCCTATACATCTAAGCAACATTCTTTAATTTGTTTAATTCTACTCAAAATATCCCAGCAGAGATTGCTGTCTATTGTAGTCTAAATACATGAACATTGTATAACAGGAAATCTGGTAACATGTTACTAGGATTATAACCTACTGCTAAATGAAAACTACCTTTATTCATGATGAGCCATGTGATAGCATTTGTTTTGTGTATTTCTTTATCCACAATCTCATCTGAAATCATATTTATAAAGCTCAGATATCCATAGATAAATAATGAAAAATGAAAGCAAGACTGAGCACCTGTTCTTTTCTGGTTTAACTGATATGGAAATGGGTGAAAGTTTAATTCTCACTTCAAAGTGATTAAAATAAAGCGATTCAGAGATAAGTACAAGGGACAGATTTATTCAAATGTGTCTCATTCACTACTCCTAAGAAGAGCATTGGATTAGTATTGGCATGGGATAGCTAGACTAGAGGAAGTTTCCATATACCAATAATTTCCTTTCAGGTCCATGAAGGAAAGTGAACAAGAGATCACTGGGACACATTCCAGATCACATTATGACTCAAGTTTGATCACAATTTCTGGTGATGTCAGACAGCCCCGCCCTCTCCTCCTGCTGAGCGCGGGACTTTTGAAAACAGATGACAAAAGCTCAGGGCAGAAGAAAACCCAAACTTACATCAGTGACAGTGGAGGGACCAAGTGGAGGAAGAACGGCGCCAAGCTCAAACTTATGACTCCCGAACATAGAATATAGATTTTTTATTTGACCTTTATTTAACTAGGAAAGTCAGTTAAGAACAAATTCTTATTTTCAATGACGGCCTCGTAAGAGTGGGTTAACTGTTGCAGAGGGAGGGGTATAGTCCAGGATCCTTAGCTCAGCGTTCAACACTATGCTGTAGTCAATGGACAGCATTCTAACGTGTTGCTTTAGTGGGGCAGTAGGTAGCCTAGTGGTTAGAGTGGTGGACTTGCAACCGAAAGGTTAGGGTTAGGGTGGCAGCGTAGCCTAGTGGTTAGAGTGGTGGACTTGCAACCGAAAGGTTAGGGTTAGGGTGGCAGCGTAGCCTAGTGGTTAGAGTGGTGGACTTGCAACCGAAAGGTTAGGGTTAGGGTGGCAGCGTAGCCTAGTGGTTAGAGTGGTGGACTTGCAACCGAAAGGTTAGGGTTAGGGTGGCAGCGTAGCCTAGTGGTTAGAGTGGTGGACTTCAGGTTAGGGTTAGGGTGGCAGCGTAGCCTAGTGGTTAGAGTGGTGGACTTGGCAGGGTTAGGGTGGCACGTAAAGTGGTTAGAGTGGTGGACTTGCAATAAGGTTTTTGGCAGCGTAGCCTAGTGGTTAGAGTGGTGGACTTGCAACCGAAAGGTTAGGGTTAGGGTGGCAGCGTAGCCTAGTGGTTAGAGTGGTGGACTTGCAACCGAAAGGTTAGGGTTAGGGTGGCAGCGTAGCCTAGTGGTTAGAGTGGTGGACTTGCAACCGAAAGGTTAGGGTTAGGGTGGCAGCGTAGCCTAGTGGTTAGAGTGGTGGACTTGCAACCGAAAGGTTAGGGTTAGGGTGGCAGCGTAGCCTAGTGGTTAGAGTGGTGGACTTGCAACCAAAAGGTTAGGGTTAGGGTTTTCGTAAAAGGTGGTCTATAATTTTTTTCCTCTGGTGGTTGCAGGTAGAAATGGTAAAATGCATTTAACCTTAGGGTTCTGGTGGCAGCTATGACCTTATACAGCTCATTGAGTGTGGTCTTAATGCCAGCATCGGTTTTTGGTGGTAAATAGATGGCTACGAAAAATATAGATGAGAACTCTCTTGGTAGATAGTGTGGTCTACAGGTTATTATGAGGTACTCTACCTCAGGTGAGCAGGACCTCGAGACTTCTTAATATTAGACATTGTGCACCAGCAGTTATTGACAAATAGACACACACCCTCTCCCCTCGTCCTACCAGACGTAGCTGCTCTGTCCTGCCGATGCATGAAGAAGCCAGCCAGCTCCTATATTATTTGTGTCGTCGTTCAGCCACGTCTCGGTGAAACATAAGATACTACAGTTTTTAATGTCCCGTTGGTAGGATAGTCTTAGTTGTAGATCGTTCAGTTTGTTTTCCAATGATTGCACGTTGGCCAATAATACGAAGTGGTTATCTACTCATCTGCAAACTCTTACAAGGAAACACCACCCTCCTTCCCCTTTTCCTTCTTCTTCTCTTCACGGAGAAGACAGGGATTTTGGCCTTGTTTTGACAAAGCAGTACATAATTCCCGTTGGACTCGTTAAACAAAAAATCTTTGTCCAGTTCGAGGTGAGTGTTTGCTGTTCTGATGTCCAGAAGCTATTTTCCATCATAAGAGATTATGAACTAAATGAGTTACAAACAATTCGACAAAACAAACAAAATAGCACAGTTGGTTAGGTGCCCATTAAATGGCAGCCATCCCCTCCGGCACAATTATAATAGATCTGAGCCAAGGAAAGCCTCCCGGCCAAACCCTCCCCTAACCTGGACGGTGCTGGGCCAATTGTGCGCCGCCCTTTGGGGCTCCCGGTCACGGCAGGTTGTGACACAGCCTGTGCTGCAGTGCCTTAGACCACTGCACTATTCAGGAGGCCTGTCATATTGTTCTGTTTGAACATTTTCGGGTATGTGGACCAAATATTAAACCACAGTAAAAAGGTGAGAATCTGTTGTTTATCTTCTGAGACATGGACCATACTGCAAACTTGAAGTATTTTTTACTCTGTTAAATATCTGTAATATATAATAATATCTATAATATATTTCAATGTGGGCATGGTTAAGTAAATGTAAAACTGCATATTTAATAAAGATAGGTACATTTTTTTTGTTTGCTTTTCAAGTTTAACCATATAAATCACCTGTGAAGACAGCTATGTGTTTGTGTGACATCATCAACAACGTTTCTGATGTCAGGGAATGCAAATGTGAGCGACCCTGTTGATGGGCTATTTGCATCTCCTGCCTTTTAGCTTCTCATTAGGCTGAATGAGATTTAAATGGTGGTTTCACTACATCACTCTAAACATGACATGTTGGTTTAGAGCTTACAGTTCTCTGGTTGCTCTCTCTACTGTCCAACATGGCAAGCAGGTAGGTAGGGAGGCGGGAAGGTAGGTTGGCAAGTAGGTAGGGAGACAGGGAGGGAAGGAGGAAGGTAGGTTTGGAGGCAGGGAGGGAGAGAGGGAGGCAGGTAGGCAGGGAAGCAGGTAAGGAAGCAGGTAAGGAGGGAGGAAGACAGGCAGGTAGGGAGGCAAGTAAGGTAGGTAGGTAGGTAGGTAGGTAGGTAGAGAGGCAGGCAGGTAGGGAGGGAGAGAGGCAGGTAGGAAGGGAAGCAGGCAGGCAGACACAGGTGGGAAGGTAGTTAGGGAGGCAGCAGCTGGACTAACTTACAGGCTGGAAAGGAGGCAGGTAGGTAGGGAGATAGGGAAGGAGGAAGGTAGGTTGGTAGGTTGGAAGGCAGGTAGGGAGGGAGGCAGGGGTTGAGGTAGGGAGGCAGGTAGGCGGACACAGGTGGGAAGGTAGTTAGGGAGGCAGCAGCTGGACTAACTTACAGGCTGTTTATGGTGTGGTGGCTACTTGTTGTAATTGGTGAAATTCCCTCCTAGCCTGCTGTAGCCTCCTCGTGTGTGCCCAACTCTGATGCTAAAGTTCCAGGTAAATGTTAGCCAATGTTGCCCTCTAGTGGTTTTATGTGGTAGAGCAGCTATATTGTAATTTCACTTCTAACAAATTTGTGCTCATCTACAGATGGTCACTGGTTTGCTCTCTATAGCAGGCCTATCTATCCAGGAGTTAACCCTCATCAGGTCTACAGACCGTCACTCTATAGCAGGCCTATCTATCCAGGAGTTAACCCTCATCAGGTCTACAGACCACCACTCTATAGCAGGCCTATCTATCCAGGAGTTAACCCTCATCAGGTCTACAGACCACCACTCTATAGCAGGCCTATCTATCCAGGAGTTAACCCTCATCAGGTCTACAGACCACCACTCTATAGCAGGCCTATCTATCCAGGAGTTAACCCTCATCAGGTCTACAGACCACCACTCTATAGCAGGCCTATCTATCCAGGAGTTAACCCTCATCAGGTCTACAGACCGTCACTCTATAGCAGGCCTATCTATCCAGGAGTTAACCCTCATCAGGTCTACAGACCACCACTCTATAGCAGGCCTATCTATCCAGGAGTTAACCCTCATCAGGTCATGTTGTTAGGAAAAACTCCTGGATCTAGATATTCTATCAGATGTTTTGTTTATATTAACGAAAACTAAACACTTGACCAGATAATCACAGTAGGCATACTATAATGCTGTTCTGGCATGTTCACCATTTGCCACATAATCACATTAATTTCCTATTTAATCAAATATTTGAATGTTGGGATATGTAGTTTTACAAAAAGAAACAACAACAGAAAGATGTCTAGACTTACATATAATTATCAGTGGCTTTTGCAATGGTACATGCACACAGCACAGCTCCTTCGGGAAAGTCAAGGAATAGACAAAGCTACACAGCCTTTGTAATAGTGAATGACGTGGTTCGAGAGGAGCACGTTTTCTATTTAATTTCGATGTATTTATTTGGCATGTTTTGTAACATTACATTGGAAACTTTGTCAGAGCGGGCATTGTAATAACTAGTTTTCCACACGCACGAAGACACTTTTTTTTCTCAGTGATTTCTGAACATTAGTCCCGCCTTAGAACGGAGAAAGTAATAACTGATGTATTCTTTAACCAATCATTTTACAGTTTGGTGGCATTTTCATGCGGTCTCGGCAAATCAAAAGAGCCTGAACTTGAGACGTCAAAAAAAAACAGAGAGGGAGGGACCGTACAGATGGCAGTCATATTTTAAAGCAGAAATATATATATATATTAGACTGAATTCCGTTTAGTCTACCGTAAGGTAAATAGAGTTCAAGTTTACTGTATTTGACAAATAGTTATACCGAATGTTTACTGGCCGTTACGTTGCTAGCTAGCTTGTTAGTAGTAGGTTACAGTACATTTGATGTGAAGTTGGTGGCATGCTTTTGCTAGCGAGCTAACTTAGCTAGCTACTGTTAACTACCGTTAGCCACTATTCGTTCTGTTGAATTATCCGTTTTTTATATCATGAGTTGGGGAGAGGGGGGTTAAAAAAAAACAGCTTAGTAAATCCTAATAAATGTAATTTATTCTGCGTGATCACATTTCACATGTCAACTTTTATTTCCCGTCCCTGACGGTTTATTTTGGTTTGATAGCGACGGCCACCATGTTAGAAGTTAAGCAACGGTCGTTCAGGGAAGGATCCAATCAGCTCGTGCCCCAACATCTGTACACGATTTGATCCGTTTTTAGCAAGAACGTAAATGCTTTGCCATCATTTCATGCATCCGCGTATTAACATAGACACCTTTTTTTTTTGTTTTTTTTTTGCGAGTTGAGATGACAAATGTTTATGAAAGAAATAAATAGCTACTTTGCAACAGCGTTGACAGACCTGCAAAAGTTGAGGCCTGCTTTCAGATTACATTTTTGGTCAGGAAATGACAGCTCAGCTCGACCATCCTCGTTTTCAGCATGTGATAAAAAAAAAACATGCCAAACCGTTATCTTCGCCATTTGTATTGTCTTGTGTAAAGCCTCTACGTTGTTTAGGTGACTTAGACGTATGCGTAATCTGGTTTGCTTCACTAAGCTACTAAACAAAGCAATTTTGGTTGAAATTGACGAAACTATGCGCCATTAAAGCTCACACATTCGATAATCCAGTTATGCGGGTAATATGCGTCGCTACAGTAAATTAAATAAAGATATTTATCTAACTACACCTTCCCTTGATCTTAATGAAACACTTCGCATATGCACGTGTTGACAGGTCAGTCAGCTGGGAGGAGGCGTGTTGGGTTAAATCAGGACATTTTTATGCAAATGTAGACGCTCCGCTACTCTGCTTCGGCTGTTTCAAACGCTGTGTTTTCCTACCCGTTTTTATTTTTTATCACAGGGCCATTCCACTCTGTAACAGAATGATGTAAACAAAACCAATGATTTCAAAGTTAAACAAACTATACCAGTGTATGCACAAGGACTACTTTTAACAATTTCCAGGGCACATTTTCCAAAAACGCATTTACTTGAACACCGCTGGGGGCTTGGTCTGACCCCAAACAACTACATAGTCAGTTCACTTCCATGAAACGTTTGCTATGTTGTGTTACGGTTTGTACTGAACTACTCGTTTCCCTAAAATGTTGTTCAACGTTCTTGAACAGACTTTGAGTTACATTTGCTCCATTTGTAAACAGAATGATGGCACTACTTTTAACAGTGGAAAATGTTAAATGTAATCCTTGTGCATAGAGTTGTATGGTTTGTTTAACGTTGCAATTGTTTGACATACATTTGAAGTGAAAAATCTGAGTTTCAGCATCATTCTGTTACTGTGGAATTGCTCCACACTGGTTAGTCGTATCATCTAAAAATGCACACTTGTTTTATTAGAAATACTCATCCTATGATGTGTAGTGACCTATTTTGATGTATAGCCTATTATTTGATGTCTTTTACCAATAATGATTAGTGTCTGAAATATCAAGCGGACTTACAGAAAGTAAAAAACATTTATATGTGGTTTATCAATAATAAACAAATGAATAACAACAAAATAATGAAATAAATGTAATGACTAAACTTCCTCCTCTCCGGTGTAGTTCAGCCAGTAGATCAGTAGATGTCCACCCCTACGGAGCATGCGGGTGGTATGTCCCAGCCCCACCCGGGTCCCTCTCCGTGCCCAGGCCGGTCCCCAGGACCAGGCCCCTCCCCTAGCTCCGGACCCCCCAGCGGACCCCCCAGCCTACAGGGGCAGGGGGCTGGGGACTACCTTCAGGACACCATGCTCCCCATGCACCAGGTAATCCTCAACGCTACAACACACCCACAGTGCTGAAGTTTCTGTATGATACAGTATATAAAATATGCCACAGATATCCTATTGACTGACTATATGTAATTGTATGATATGTGCGCTATGCACTTCACTAAAGGCGAGCCACAGTATCCCAGGTTGATGTGAATGTGTTTCCAGCCGATGGAGGGCGTTGATGAGAAGGGGATGGGAGATGAGACGAACTATGGCCAGATGAAGGGAGTTGGGATGAGGGCACTACACAGCGGAATGGGCCCTTCACAGAGCCCTCTGGACCAGCACATCAACCAAGGTAACACAGCGACAAAACACAGCACAGCAAATACAGTAATGAAGAAAGCTATATACACTGAGTGTACAAAGCATTAGGAACACCTTCCTAATATGGAGTTGCACCCCCCGTTGCCCTCAGAACAGCATCAATTTGTTCTACAAGGTGTCGAAAGCATTTCATATGGATGCTGACCCATGTTGACTCCTATGCTTCCCACAGTTGTCAAGTTTGCTGGATGTCATTTGGGTGGTGGACCATTCTTGATACACAAAGGAAACTGTTGAGAGTGAAAAACCCAGCAGCGTTGCAGTTCTTGACACACTCAAACCGGTGCTTCCCCCTTTTGCCGTTCAAAGGCAGGTACATCTTTTTTCTTGCCCATTCACCCTCTGAATGGCACACAAACAATCCATGTCTCAATGCTTAAAATCCTTTAACCTGTCTCCTCTTCATCTACACTGATTGAAGTGGATTTAACAAGTGACATCAGTAAGGGCTCATAGCTTTCACCTGGATTCGTCTGGTCAGTCTGTCATGGAAAGAGCGGGTGTTCTTAATGATTTGTACACTCAAGTGTACATGTGTGTGTATGTGTATATATATATATATATATATATATATAATTTTTTAAAACAATTTGCTTTTTTTTTTATACCAATAAAAAAATGCATAAATCTGCATTGCTTTAGTTTAGAAAAAAGCTGTAAAATGTCAGAGGAATACCTGACTTTGAAGCGTGTCTTTGGTTTGTCTCTATGACATTCAGAAGCTGAGCTAAAGTCAAGGAGTCAAAGAAATTAGACTTTCCTTGGGAAGTAATCTTATACAACATGTGACTTTGTCGTTATCAATTGATCTATTCACTTTCTGTAAAACAGAATATGTATAATTACATTGAGGGTGTGACACCTCTAGCGCTGCGATGCAGTGCCTTAGACCGCTGCGCCGCTCGGTTAGTGGAGGGGGTTAGGGGAGGGGTGTTAGGGTTAGGGGAGGGGTGATAGGGTTAGGGGAGGGTGGTAGGGTTAGGGGAGGGGTGTTAGGGGAGGGGTGATAGGGTTAGGGAGGGGTGGTAGTCAGGAGCCCAGTTGGGGAGGGGTGGTAGGGTTAGGGGAGGGGCGGTAGGGTTAGGGGGGGTGGTAGGGTTAGGGAGGGGTGGTAGGGTTAGGGGAGGGTAGTAGGGGGAGGGGTGGTAGTCAGGAGCCCAGTTGGGGGAGGGGTGGTAGGGTTAGGGGTGGTAGGGTTTGGGAGGGTGGTAGTCAGGAGCCCAGTTGGGGAGGGGTGGTAGGGTTAGGGGAGGGGCGGTAGGGTTAGGGGAGTGGCGGTAGGGTTAGGGGAGTGGCGGTAGGGTTAGGGGAGGGGTGGTAGGGTTAGGGGAGGGGCGGTAGGGTTATGGGGGAGGGGGGTAAGGTTTGGGGAGGGGTGGTAGTCAGGAGCCCAGTTGGGGAGGGGTGGTAGTCGGGAGCCCAGTTAGGGGAGGGGTGTTAGGGTTAGGGGAGGGGTAGTAGGGTTAGGGGAGGGATGGTAGGGTTAGGGGAGGGGCGGTAGGGTTAGGGGAGGGGTGGTAGTCAGGAGCCCAGTTGGGGGAGGGGTGGTAGGGTTAGGGGTGGTAGGGTTAGGGGCGGTAGGGTTAGGGGAGGGGTGGTAGTCAGGAGCCCAGTTGAGAGAGGGGTGGTAGGGTTAGGGGAGGGGTGGTAGTCAGGAGCCCAGTTGGGGGAGGGGTGGTAGTCGGGAGCCCAGTTAGGGAGGGGGTTAGGGGAGGGGTGTTAGGGTTAGGGTGGGGAGGGGTGTTAGGGTTAGGGGAGGGGTGTTAGGGTTAGGGGAGGGGTAGTAGGGTTAGGGGAGGGGTGGTAGGGTTAGGGGAGGGGTAGTAGGGTTAGGGGAGGGGTGGTAGTCAGGAGCCCAGTTGGGGGAGGGGTGGTAGGGTTAGGGGTGGTAGGGTTAGGGGATGGGTGGTAGTCAGGAGCCCAGTTTGGGGAGGGGTGGTAGTCAGGAGCCCAGTTGGGAGAGGGGTGGTAGGGTTAGAGGAGGGGTGGTAGGGTTAGAGGAGGGGTGGTAGGGTTAGAGGAGGGGCGGTAGGGTTAGTTGAGGGGTGGTATTCAGGATCCCAGTTAGTTGAGTGGTGGTAGTCAGGATCACAGTTATTTGAGGGGTGGTAGTCAGGATCCCAGTTAGTTGAGGGGTGGTAGTCAGGATCCCAGTTAGTTGAGTGGTGGTAGTCAGGATCCCAGTTAGTTGAGGGGTGGTAGTCAGGATCCCAGTTAGTTGAGGGGTGGTAGTCAGGATCCCAGTTAGTTGAGGGGTGGTAGTCAGGATCCCAGTTAGTTGAGGGGTGGTAGTCAGGATCCCAGTTAGTTGAGGGGTGGTAGTCAGGATCCCAGTTAGTTGAGGGGTGGTAGTCAGGATCCCAGTTAGTTGAGGGGTGGTAGTCAGGATCCCAGTTAGTTGAGGGGTGGTAGTCAGGATCCCAGTTAGTTGAGGGGTGGTAGTCAGGATCCCAGTTAGTTGAGGGTGGTAGTCAGGATCCCAGTTAGTTGAGGGGTGGTAGTCAGGATCCCAGTTAGTTGAGGGGTGGTAGTCAGGATCCCAGTTAGTTGAGGGGTGGTAGTCAGGATCCCAGTTAGTTGAGGGGTGGTGGTCAGGATCCCAGTTAGTTGAGGGGTGGTAGTCAGGATCCCAGTTAGTTCAGGGGTGGTGGTCAGGAGCCCAGTTAGGGGAGGGGTGGTGGTCAGGAGCCCAGTTAGGGGAAGGGTGGTGTCAGGAGCCCAGTTAATTTTGTTAACTTCATTGTTGGTTAAGGGCTTGTATGTAAGTTTTTCACTGTAAGGTCTACTACACCTGTTGTATTCAGCGCATTTGACAAATAAAATGTGATTTGATCTAATTATTCCCTTGAAGCTGTTGTTTGGAGGTTATATTGGCACGATTTGACAGCCCTTGACAAATCCTGTGCCAATATATCTGCCAAATATTGGCTTCTTGGGCATTATCACTTAGGTGTGATGAATGGCCTTCTAAGGTGTATGGCAGACCAGTAACTTTTGCAACCAAATTATTTTACTGTGCCCGGTCTCACACAAACTTATGGTCACACAAGGTGCCACCGGTGGATTCTAAATGAGTAGCCTAACAATTATTTACATGGCCCTAGTTGGCATTTTTCTGTATGAAATCAATGTGTGAACGTAGGGTGACAGTGAGAAATTGACAGTAAGCAGTGAACAAAATAACCATGGACAGGAAGTTTACAATGGTTTATTAATAGGCATAAATACATTGTATTTATATGGTTGTAGTCCTCAAAGGTTGAGTTGTATTGAATACAATTATTCAGATCCAATGAGTTACCACCCGTAGGGCGGGGTGGAGCTAGTGTACAATATTATAATGTGTGTGTGTGTGTGTGTGTGTGTGTGTGTGTGTGTTGTCACAGTCTGCGTTGTGCCGTGAGGTGTTTTATCTGTGTGTTTGTTTTTTAGATTTTACTGCTATCTTAGGTAACTGATGTGGAAGACAGTTCCATGTAGTCATGGCTCTGTGTAGTACTGATTTTACTGCTATCTTAGGTAACTGATGTGGAAGACAGTTCCATGTAGTCATGGCTCTGTGTAGTACTGATTTTACTGCTAGCTTGGGTTATCTTATGTGGAAGACAGTTCCATGTAGTCATGGCTCTGTGTAGTACTGATTTTACTGCTATCTTAGGTAACTGATGTGGAAGACAGTTCCATGTAGTCATGGCTCTGTGTAGTACTGATTTTACTGCTAGCTTAGGTAACTGATGTGGAAGACAGTTCCATGTAGTCATGGCTCTCTGTAGTACTGTGTGCTTCCCAGAGTCTGTTCTGGACTTGGGGACTGTGAAGAGACATCTGGTGGCATGTCTTGGGTGTCTGAGTGTGTGTTAGCTGTTTGAACAGAGAGTTTGGTGTTTTCAATACAGCAATACCTCTCAAAGACAAGTAATGATGCAGTCAATCTCTCGACTTTGAGTCAGGAGAGATTGACATGCATGTTATTGATATTAGCCCTCTGTACATTTAAGGGTCAGCTGTGCTGCTCTGTTCTGGTCCAACTGTAATTGACCTATGTTTATGTCCCTGGGCAGTAGTCCAGGTGTGATGAAACTAAGGCCTATAGGACTTGTTTAATTGATTGTGATGTCAAGAAAGCAGAGCAGCACTTTATTACTGACAGACTTCTCCCTATTTTAGCTACCATTGCATCAATATGTTTTGACAGTTTTACAGTCCAGTGTTACACCAAGCAGTTTAGTCTCCTCTATTTGCTCTGTTGCCTCATTTACTATCACCAACACATTGATCCACGTCCTTCTTTATATTTTCTAATATTTAGCTCACACATCTGAGGTCTAATGTTTAACACACATATAGCACACATACCTGATGTATAGCACACATACCTGATGTATAATCTACAGTACAAAACACATACCTGATGTATAATCTACAGTACAAAACACATACCTGATGTATAATCTACAGTACAAAACACATACCTGATGTATAATCTACAGTACAAAACACATACCTGATGTATAATCTACAGTACAAAACACATACCTGATGTATAATCTACAGTACAAAACACATACCTGATGTATAATCTACAGTACAAAACACATACCTGATGTATAATCTATAAAACACATACCTGATGTATAATATACAGTACAAAACACATACCTGATGTATAATCTACAGTACAACACACATACCTGATGTATAATCTACAGTACAAAACACATACCTGATGTATAACACACATACCTGATGTATAATCTACAGTACAAAACACATACCTGATGTATAATATACAGTACAAAACACATACCTGATGTATAATCTATAACACACATACCTGATGTATAAAACACATACCTGATGTATAACACACATACCTGATGTATAATCAACATACTGTTGTCTCTCCTGTAGGCTACATGCCCCCACAACCCTCCCCCCTGGGTGTCCCAGAGCACGCTTCCAGCCCCCTATCCAGGGGCGGCCCTACGCCTCCCATGCCCCCTCAGATGTCCCCTGTCCCGTCGGGCTCCATGATACCCCAGATGGACCCCCAGTCAGCCATGGGTCCACAGGGGCCTCTTGGTCGTGGCTGCTCCTCCTTCAGCCCTGTCCAATTACAGCAACTCCGGGCCCAGATCCTGGCCTATAAGATTCTGGGGCGGGGCCAACCGCTTCCTGAAAACCTCCAGCTGGCGGTCCAGGGCAAGAGGAGTCTGCCCACCATGCAGCAACAACAGCAGCAGCAGCCGAGTACTGGCAGCCCCTACAGCAGGCCTCCTGGTAGGTGACACTTAGGGCCAATTCCAAATGGAGCCCTAGACCCTATGCACTTGTGGAGATCTGAGAGGTATTGACAGGTGTTAGTAATATAGCAACAGCTCCACCTAGACCTCTTGACAGGCTAGGTGGAAGTTTCACCATATTGCTTAGGCTAATCAAATCCACTCAGATCATCACAAGGGGTCCTACTAATCACCCCAAACAACCCTAAACAACACCAAACAGGTACCCCAAAGTACTCCAAACAGGTACCCAAACAACCCCAAACAGGTACCCAAACAACCTCAAAGCACCCCAAACAGGTACCCAAACAGGTACCCAAACAACCCCAAAGCACCCCAAACAGGTACCCAAACAGGTACCCAAACAACCCCAAAGCACCCCAAACAGGTACTCCAAACAGGTACCCAAACAACCCCAAAGCACCCCAAATAGGTACTCCAAACAGGTACCCAAACAGGTACCCAGACAACCCCAAAGTACTCAAAACAGGTACTCCAAACAGGTACTCCAAACAACCCCAAAGCACCCCAAACAGGTACTCCAAACAGGTACCCAGACAACCCCAAAGTACTCCAAACAGGTACTCCAAACAGGTACTCCAAACAACCCCAAAGCACCCCAAACAGGTACTCCAAACAGGTACCCAGACAACCCCAAAGTACTCCAAACAGGTACCCAAACAACCCCAAACAGGTACCCAAACAACCTCAAAGCACCCCAAACAGGTACCCAAACAGGTACCCAAACAACCCCAAAGCACCCCAAACAGGTACCCAAACAGGTACCCAAACAACCCCAAAGCACCCCAAACAGGTACTCCAAACAACCCCAAAGCACCCCAAACAGGTACTCCAAACAGGTACCCAGACAACCCCAAAGTACTCCAAACATGTACCCAAACAACCCCAAACAGGTACCCAAACAACCTCAAAGCACCCCAAACAGGTACCCAAACAGGTACCCAGACAACCCCAAAGTACTCCAAACAGGTACTCCAAACAGGTACTCCAAACAACCCCAAAGCACCCCAAACAGGTACTCCAAACAGGTACCCAGACAACCCCAAAGTACTCCAAACAGGTACCCAAACAACCCCAAACAGGTACCCAAACAACCTCAAAGCACCCCAAACAGGTACCCAAACAGGTACCCAAACAACCCCAAAGCACCCCAAACAGGTACCCAAACAGGTACCCAAACAACCCCAAAGCACCCCAAACAGGTACTCCAAACAACCCCAAAGCACCCCAAACAGGTACTCCAAACAGGTACCCAGACAACCCCAAAGTACTCCAAACATGTACCCAAACAACCCCAAACAGGTACCCAAACAACCTCAAAGCACCCCAAACAGGTACCCAAACAGGTACCCAAACAACCCCAAAGCACCCCAAACAGGTACCCAAACAACCCCAAAGCACCCCAAACAGGTACTCCAAACAACCCCAAAGCACCCCAAACAGGTACTCCAAACAGGTACCCAAACAACCCCAAAGCACCCCAAACAGGTACTCCAAACAACCCCAAAGCACCCCAAATAGGTACTCCAAACAGGTACCCAAACAGGTACCCAGACAACCCCAAAGTACTCAAAACAGGTACTCCAAACAGGTACTCCAAACAACCCCAAAGCACCCAAAACAGGTACTCCAAACAGGTACCCAGACAACCCCAAAGTACTCCAAACAGGTACCCAAACAACCCCAAAGTACTCCAAACAGGTACCCAAACAACCCCAAAGTACTCCAAACAGGTACACCAGACAACCCCAAAGCACCCCAAACAGGTACCCAAACAACCCCAAAGTACTCCAAACAGGTACTCCAAACAGGTACACCAGACAACCCCAAAGTACTCCAAACAGGTACCCAAACAACCCCAAAGCACCCCAAACAGGTACCCAAACAACCCCAAAGTACTCCAAACAGGTACCCAAACAACCCCAAAGTACTCCAAACAGGTACCCAAACAACCCCAAAGCACCCCAAACAGGTACCCAAACAACCCCAAAGTACTCCAAACAGGTACCCAAACAACCCCAAAGTACTCCAAACAGGTACCCAAACAACCCCAAACAGGTACTCCAAACAGGTACACCAGACAACCCCAAAGTACTCCAAACAGGTACCCAAACAACCCCAAAGTACCCCAAACAGGTACCCGAATGTACCCCAAACTTTTAAAGATCTGACCCAGGAGAATGCAGCCCAGTAGTGAAAATACAGGTTGGATTCACATAGTTGGCAGAATATAATCTTAAAGGGGAAGTTCACCTAAAACCACTTCTGGGCCCTTTTGATCACTAAATTATTCCACGTGTTATTTCATAGTTTTGATGACTTTCTACAATGTAGAAAATAGTAAAAATAAAGAAAACCCCTTGGTGTTCTAAAACTTTTGACCAGTGGTGTATATAAAAACATATGTGGACACACCTTTAAATGAGTTGGTTCTGCTATTTCAACCACACCCATTGCTGACAGGTCTATACAATCAGGCACCCAGCCATGCGATCTCCATAGACAAACATTGACAGTAGAATGGGCCTTACTGAAAAGCTCAGTGACTTTCAACTTGGCACCGTCATAGGATGCCACCTTCCCAACAACTCAGTTCTTCACATTTCTGCTCTGCTAGAGATGCCCCGGTCAACTGTAAGTGCTGTCGCGGCGGCAGGGTAGCCTAGTGGTTAGAGCGTTGGACTAGTAACCGGAAGGTTGCGAGTTCAAAACCCCCGAGCTGACAAGGTACAAATCTGTCGTTCTGCCCCTGAACAGGCAGTTAACCCACTGTTATATATAATAATAATAATATATGCCATTTAGCTGACGCTTTTATCCAAAGCGACTTACAGTCATGTGTGCATACATTCTACGTATGGGTGGTCCCGGGAATCGAACCCACTACCCTGGCGTTACAAGCGCCATGCTCTACCAACTGAGCCACAGAAGGACCACGACCACTGTTCCTAGGCCGTCATTGAAAATAAGAATTTGTTCTTAACTGACTTGCCTGGTTAAATAAAGGTAAAACCAAAAAATATTGGGAAATGGAAATGTCTAGGCGCAACAACGCCTCAGCCATGAAGTGGTAGACCACACAAACTCACAGAACAGGACCGCCGAGTGTTGAAGCACATAGTGCATAAAAATCATCTGTCCTCGGTTGCAACACTCACTACCGAGTTCCAAACTGCCTCTGGAAGCAACGTCAGCACAAGAACTGTTAGTCGGGAGCTTCATGAAATTAATTTCCATGACCAAGCGACCGCACACAAGCCTAAGATAACCATGTGCAATGCCAAGCGTCAGCTGGACTGGTGTAAAGCTCACAGCCATTGAACTCTGGAGCAGTGAAAACGCATTCTCTGGAGTGATGAATCACGCTTCACCTTCTGGCAGTACGAAGGAAGAATCTTCATTTGGTGGATGTTAGGAGAACACTACCTGTCCCAATGCATAGTGCCAACTGTAAAGTCTGGTGGAGGAGGAATAATGGTCTGGGACTGTTTTGTCATGGTTCGGGCCCCTTAATTCCAGTGAAGGGAAATCTTAACGCTACAGCATACAATGACATTCTGGACAATTCTGTGCTTCCAACTTTGTGGCAACAGTTTGGGGAAGACCCTTTCTGTTTCAGCATGACAATGCCCCTGTGCCCAAAGCGATGTCCATACAGAAATGGTTTGTCGAGATTGGTGTGGAAGAACTTGACTGGCCTGCACAGAGCTCTGACCTCAACCCCATCGAACACCTTTGGGATGAATTGGATGCCGACTGCGAGCCAGGCATAATCATCAAAATAGCTCCTGCAGGATTTTTTTGTTGCTATAAATCACAACTCACACGTGCTCATAATTAACTTTTCAGTTCACACAGATCTGTTTTTAGGCACAAATGTGAGTAAAATGGTCACACTGTCGAGCCCTGAAACTCACTCACAGAGACCGTGAAGGAGCATCATGCTCTCCCTTTCCGCTGTGTAAAGAAATTAACCAACCACACTGCCCACAGGTTCCTGGGAGGCGGGACAACAGAAGACTGTCAAACCTGCAGTTTCCCTGTCATCGCTCGCTTTGTGACTGACAGGTGCCTGAAGAGTAGCCTAGTTATTTTAAGTGGAAAAAGTTGCCGGTTGAATATTAGTCCGTAATCTGCTGTTGAGCTAGTGGAAAACATTGTTTGGGGTGATTATGAGAATCCATCACAAGTGCATAGGGCGTAGGATCTAGGGGACTGGTCGATGATCTAAGGGACTGGTCGATGATCTAAGGACTGGTCGATGATCTAAGGGACTGGTCGATGATCTAGGGGACTGGTCGATGATCTAAGGAGCTGGTCGATGATCTAAGGGACTGGTCGATGATCTAGGGGACTGGTCGATGATCTAAGGAGCTGGTCGATGATCTAAGTGACTGGGCGATGATCTAAGTGACTGGGCGATGATCTAAGTGACTGGGCGATGATCTAAGTGACTGGTCGATGATCTAAGGGACTGGTCGATGATCTAAGGGACTGGTCGATGATCTAAGTGACTGGTCGATGATCTAAGTGACTGGGCGATGATCTAAGTGACTGGGCGATGATCTAAGTGACTGGTCGATGATCTAAGGGACTGGTCGATGATCGAGGGGACTGGTCGATGATCTAAGTGACTGGTCGATGATCTAGGGGACTGGTCGATGATCTAGGGGACTGGTCGATGATCTAGGGGACTGGTCGATGATCTAGGGGACTGGTCGATGATCTAGGGGACTGGTCGATGATCTAGGGGACTGGTCGATGATCTAAGTGACTGGTCGATGATCTAAGTGACTGGTCGATGATCTAAGTGACTGGTCGATGATCTAAGTGACTGGTCGATGATCGAGGGGACTGGTCGATGATCTAAGTGACTGGTCGATGATCTAAGTGACTGGTCGATGATCTAAGTGACTGGTCGATGATCGAGGGGACTGGTCGATGATCTAAGTGACTGACTGGTCGATGATCTAAGTGACTGGTCGATGATCTAAGTGACTGGTCGATGATCGAGGGGACTGGTCGATGATCTAAGTGACTGGTCGATGATCTAGGGGACTGGTCGATGATCTAGGGGACTGGTCGATGATCTAGGGGACTGGTCGATGATCTAGGGGACTGGTCGATGATCTAAGTGACTGGTCGATGATCTAAGTGACTGGTCGATGATCTAAGTGAGTGGTCGATGAACTAAGTGACTGGTCGATGATCTAAGTGACTGGTCGATTTTGTATTGGGCCTTGGAATCTATTTACTTGTCATCCATCATCTTAACTGTTTTTACAAGTGGTACCAGGTGGTACACAATGACATTGTCAAACTTTGAGTTGCAAGTTATACCCATTATTTAACTGTTGTGTTGCCAGTTATGCTCATTATTTAACTGTGTTGTGTTGTCAGGTATGTCCTCTATGTCTGGCCCTCAGTCAGGCCCTGGTCCCACCATCACTATGCCAGGACAAAATCAGACACACGGACCCAAACCCTGGCCTGAAGGTTAGTCTGACTCAGTTAATCCTAAACCAGACCCTGGTCTGAAGGTTAGTCTGACTCAGTTAATCTTAAACCAGACCCTGGTCTGAAGGTTAGTCTGGCAATTCCTCATCAATGGAGCCTTAACAGGTCTAACAGTCAGTTTCTTAACAGGTACATGTTTACAGGTACATGTTTATCCATAATTGGAAAAAGAAATGTCATAAATTCTTCAAGTTCAGCGTCTGGATGCTCCTCATTAATCACATCAAACCAACAAATATTTTTAACATCATCTGCAGAGTCACAACTAAATCTGTTGTATGATCTCTTATACACTATTTTAGGCCCAGCTGTTGGAACTTTGTCTTACCTGGATATAGCCACTATTTTGTGATCACAGCATCCAATGGGTTCTGCAGTCAGTATTAGTAAAAATGTGATCAATACATGTGGATTATCTTGTTCCTGTATAGTTTGTAAACACCCTGTTAGGTTGATTAATAACCTGAACCAGATTACAGGCACTGGTTACAGTTGGAAGCTTCCTCTTGAGTGGACAGCTTGAAAACCAGTCAATATTCAGGCCCCCAAGAAAGTAGACTTCTCTGTTTACATCACATACACTATCAAACATTCACACATTACTTACAGTGCATTCGGAAAGTATTCAGACCCCTTGACCACATTTTGCTACGTTCCAGCCTTATTCTAAAATGTATTAAATAGGTTGATTCCCTCATCAATCTACACACAAAACTCTATCATGACAAAGCAAAAAACAAATACAATCAAAAAACGAAATATGACATTTACGTAAGTATTCAGACGTTTTACTCAGTACTTTGTTGAAGCACCTTTGGCAGTGATTACAGCCTCGAACCTTCTTGGGTGTGACGCTACAAGCTTGGCACACCTGTATTTGGGGAGTTTCTCCCATTCTTCTCTGCAGATCCTCTCAAGCTCTGTCAGGTTGGATGGGAAGTGTCGCTGCACAGCTATTTTCAGGTCTATCCAGAGATGTTAAATGGGGATCAAGTCCGGGGTGTTACGGTATCGAGTCAATGTGGTGGCTATATACAGGGGGTACCGGTACAGAGTCAATGTGGAGGCTATATACAGGGTGTTACGGTATCGAGTCAATGTGGTGGCTATATACAGGGTGTTACGGTATCGAGTCAATGTGGAGGCTATATACAGGGTGTTACGGTATCGAGTCAATGTGGTGGCTATATACAGGGTGTTACGGTATCGAGTCAATGTGGAGGCTATATACAGGGTGTTACGGTACAGAGTCAATATGGAGGCTATATACAGGGGGTACCGGTACAGAGTGGTCAGGGTGTTAATGTGGAGAGTCAATATGGAGGCTATATACAGGGGTACGGTACAGAGTCAATATGGAGGCTATATACAGAGTCAATGTGGAGGGGGTACCGGTACAGAGTCAATGTGGAGGCTATATACAGGGGTACCGGTACAGAGTCAATGTGGAGGCTATATACAGGGGGTACCGGTACAGAGTCAATGTGGAGGCTATATACAGGGGTACCAATGTGGAGTACAGAGTCAATGTGGAGGCTATATACAGGGGTACCGGTACAATGGAGGCTATATACAGGGGTACCAGTACAGAGTCAATGTGGAGGCTATATACAGGGGTACCAGTACAGAGTCAGTGTGGAGGCTATATACAGGGGGGGTAGTCAGTGTGGAGGTATAGAGTCAATGTGGAGGCTATATACAGGGGTACCGGTACAATGTGGAGGCTATATACAGGGGGTACCGGTACAGAGTCAGTGTGGAGGCTATATACAGGGGGTACCGGTACAGAGTCAGTGTGGAGGCTATATACAGGGGGTACCGGTACAGAGTCAATGTGGAGGCTATATACAGGGGGTACCGGTACAGAGTCAATGTGGAGGCTATATACAGGGGGTACCGGTACAGTGTGGAGGCTATATACAGGGGGTACCGGTACAGAGTCAGTGTGCGGGGGCACCGGTTAGTCAAGGTAATTGAGGTAATATATACAGTTGAAGTCAGAAGTTTACATACACTTAATTAGGTTGAAGTTATTAAAACTCGTTTTTCAACCACTACACAAATTTATTGTTACCAAGCTATAGTTTTGGCAAGTACTTTGTGCATGACACAAGTCATTTCTCCAACAATTGTTTACAGACAGATTATTTCACTTATAATTCACTGTATCAAAATTCCAATGGGTCAAAAGTTTACATACACTAAGTTGACTGTGCCTTTAAACAGCTTGGAAAATTCCAGGAAATTATGTCATGGCTTTAGAAGCTTCTGCTAATTGACATCATTTGAGTCAATTGGAGTGGTCCCTGTGGATGCATTTCAAGGCCTACCTTCAAACTCAGTGCCTCTTTGCTTGACATCATGGGAAAATCAAAAGAAATCAGCCAAGTCTTCAGTAGACCTCCACATGTCTGGTTCAACCTTGGGAGCAATTTCCAAACGCCTAAAGGTACCACGTCCATCTGTACAAATAATAGTACGCAAGTCTAAACACCATGGGACCACGCAGCTGTCATACCGTTCAGGAGGGAGACGCGTTCTGTCTCCTAGAGACTAACATACTTTGGTGGGAAAGTGCAAATCAATCCCAGAACAACAGCAAAGGACCTTATGAAGATACTGGAGGAAACGGGTACAAAAGTATCTATATCCACAGTAAAACGAGTTCTATATCGACATAACCTGAAAGGCCGCTCAGCAAGGAAGAAGCCACTGCTCCAAAACTGCCATTAAAAAAAGCCAGACTACGGTTTGCAACTGCACATGGGGACAAAGATCGTACTTTTTGGAGAAATATCCTCTGGTCTGATGAAACAAAAATAAAACTGTTTGGCCATAATGACCATCGTTATGTTAGGAGGAGAAAGGGGGAGGCTTGCGAGCCGAAGAACACCATTCCGACTGTGAAGCTTGGGGGTGGCAGCATCATGTTGTGGGGGCAACATCTCAAAACATCAGTCAGGAAGTTAAAGCTTGGTCGCAAATGGGTCTTCCAAGTGGACAATGACCCCAAGCATACTTCCAAAGTTGTGGCAAAATGGACAACAAAGTCAAGATATTGGAGTGGACACAACTTCCTGACCTCAATCCTATAGAAGATTTGTGGGCAGAACTGAAGAAGTGTGTGTGAGCAAGGAGGCCTACAAACCTGACTCAGTTACACCAGCTCTGTCAGGAAGAATGGGACAAAATTCACCCAACTTATTGTGGGAATCTTGTGGAAGGCCAACTGAAACGTTTGACCCAAGTTATACAATTTAAAGGCAATGCTACCAAATACTAATTGAGTGTATGTAAACTTCTGACCCGCTGTGAATGTGTTGAAAGAAAGAAAAGCTGAAATAAATTACTCTCTCAACTATTATTCTGACATTTCACATTCTTAAAATAAAGCGGATTTAAGACAGGGAATTTTTACTAGGATTAAATGTCAGGAATTGTGAAAAACTGACTTTAAATGTATTTGGCTCAGGTATGTAAACTTCTGACTTCAACTGAACATGTGGGTAGAGTTATTAAAGTGACTTATGCATAGATAATAAGAGAGTAGCAGCAGTGTAAAAGTTGGGGGGCCAATGCAAGTAATCTGGGTAGCCATTAGTTTATCAGTTTAACTTGTCAAAGTAAAGTTTACTTAAACTCTAATCTTACAATTGTTTATTCTCTCTCTCATTTTTACTATACTGTGTTTTTATTTAAGCTACTTGCAAACTTTCTGAGATGGTACATCTTTACGCCTATACATTCATTCGATTGTTGATCATGAGTAGGCTGTGCCTAGGCCAACAAATTACCTTCACATTCAAATGGGGATTAGGGAGATTAAAGGGAAATTAAGATATTAAAATAATGAGAGGGGAGGGGAAAAAACATTACATTTGTTGCTTTCCACTCTTTCTACAATATTAATTGTTCTCTTACACTATGTTAATAGTCTTAACTACCACACATGCATTGAAAAATCTTGCAATGGCGATCAGAGAAAAGGCCATTTGGCATGTCGCCGTGCTGTGTGCTCTGTTGTGCACTGCTAGATTCCAGCGATGTAGTTAAGTTAAAATATGCTAAACCATCGTTCGTCGATAGATGATGCAATCGTAAAATCACCCAATCCTACCATGGCCTTAAATTTAACCTGGGTGTACACACTAGGCACAGCCTAACCTGGGACCATGCCTCAGGACTGCCTGGCCTGATGACTCCTTGCTATTCCCAGTCCACCTGGTTGTGCTGCTGCTACAGGAAAGACAGTCGTTTAATGTGAGAGGCTCAGCGATTTTGAAAGTCGTGCAATGTATACCCTTTAGTCTGGCTCAGTTAATCCTAACCCAGACCCTGGTTTGAAGGTTAGTCTGGCTCAGTTTAATTTGGATAGTCTAATTGGTTGATTTATGGAATGTGATTGACCACATATATTTGTGCTCTTCCTGTTTCAGGCCAAGGTGGTGATACTCCCAGCAACCCCCAGAAGCTTCTAGCTCCGCCCCCCAGTGGTAGACCCTCACCTGCCCCACCCCAGGCCCCTCCTCCTGGACCCATGTCCGGCCCCTCTATTACCCATCAGCCCCAGGGACAGCAGCCGTCGCCCGTCATCACACTGCAACAGAAACAGAACCGCGTTACGCCCATCCAGAAACCACAGGGCCTGGACCCCACAGAGATACTGCAGGAGAGAGAGTACAGGTAACCCTTGACCTCTAACCCCTGACCTCTAATCGTGACCTGTTTAGAATCCACAGGGCCTGGACCCCACAGAGATACTGCAGGATACCAACAACACGAGTGACCGACACAACACAAGTGACGTCATCAGAGTGCGCAGCTGAACACTGCTGAAAACACTTGGTTTGCTGTTTTTGATTTAAACATAACCAATATTCGCCAGAGTGGGGCTGCGTTCTAAGGCACTGCATCTCAGTGCTAAAGGCATCACTACAGACCCTGGTTCGATTCCAGGCTGTATCACAACCGGCCGTGACTGAATAACCATAGGGCAGCACACAATTGGCCCAGCGTCGTCCGGGTTACACAAAACTCAAACCGGCTGCGTGTTTACGCCATAAATGTATTTTGTACCCCCACACCAAACGCGATCACAACACGCAGGTTAAAATATCAAAACAAACTCTGAACCAATTACATTAATTTGGGGACAGGTTGAAAAGCATTAAACATTCATGGCAATTTAGCGAGCTGGCGTGCACTTGCTAGCTAATTTGTCCTATTTATCTAGCTTGCTGTTGCCAGCTAATTTGTCCTGGGATATAAACTTTGAGTTGTAATTTTACCTGAAATGAACAAGGTCCTCTAATCCGACAATGAATCCACAAATAAAACGGTCAACCGAAACGTTTCTAGTCATCTCTCCTCCTTCTAGGCCTTTTCTTCTCTGGACTTTATATTGCGATTGGCAACTTTCATAAATCAAATCAAATCAAATCAAATTTATTTATATAGCCCTTCGTACATCAGCTGATATCTCAAAGTGCTGTACAGAAACCCAGCCTAAAACCCCAAACAGCAAAATATGCAGGTGTAAAAGCACGGTGGCTAGGAAAAACTCCCTAGAAAGGCCAAAACCTAGGAAGAAACCTAGAGAGGAACCGGGCTATGTGGGGTGGCCAGTCCTCTTCTGGCTGTGCCGGGTAGAGATTATAACAGAACATGACCAAGATGTTCAAATGTTCATAAATGACCAGCATGGTCGAATAATAATAAGGCAGAACAGTTGAAACTGGAGCAGCAGCACAGTCAGGTGGACTGGGGACAGCAAGGAGCCTTCATGTCAGGTAGTCCTGGGGCACGGTCCTAGGGCTCAGGTCAGTTGAAACTGGAGCAGGAGCATGGCCAGGTGGACTGGGGACAGCAAGGAGTCCTCATGTCAGGTAGTCCTGGGACATGGTCCTAGGGCTCAGGTCCTCCGAGAGAGAGAAAGAAAGAGAGAAGGAGAGAATTAGGTGCATTACCGCCACTAACCTCGTTCGTCCGTTCTTTCAGTCACCCACGTGGGTATAACCAATGAGGAGATGAAGGAGGCAGGACTTGCACCGCGATCTGCGTCAGAAATAGAACTGACTTCTATTTTAGCCCGTGGCAACGCAGACGCTCGTTGGCGCGCGCAATAATTGAATAACATAAATAACAGTATGGGGATGAGGGAGTTGGATGGACCCTAACCTGTGTCTGCAGCCGCAGTGTCTACTCTACTCTTACAATTTCGAAGTGGACGTTTGCAACCTTCTTTCCCTGCTCTGGATCGAGAGGGACTTCTCCATCTGTCGGAGGCCTGCACCAGGCGCCGGGAGCAACGGGCTCAGGTTATCCTGCCTCTCGCTTGTCCATAAAGGGTTCTCCAAATCCTGTGAAGCTTGGGAGTGGTCCTTCTCGCCAGCCATGATTTTGGGCAGCTCGATGGTAAGAAATGTGACCGTTCCTGGTGCAAAAACCACATCCTATCCCGGAGCTCGAGTAAATTACATCCCTAAGCTGCTCCTGAATGTACTACTCCAGGACATGGACATTGATTCTATTGTAGTCTATGTGGGGTTTAATGCCATTGTGAATGACAGCTCTGAACAGTTGAAACTGGATTTCAAAGAGCTGATTGACTCTCTGCTAGGCACTAATAAAATACCCATCACATCTGACCCTGTGCCCTTCTCTGAATGGAGGCATTGAACGCTTTAGCAGGATTCCTTCTCTTCACGACGTGATTATTGCAGCTCAATGGGTAAAACTTTTGTTGACAATTTCGATACCTTTTGGAAAAAGGTACACGTTTTTATAAGGATGGGATCCACCCAAATCACTTGGGTTCCTGGATCCTTTCACAGTATTATAAGGAGGATGGGATCCACCCAAATCACTTGGGTTCCTGGATCCTTTCACAGTATTATAAGGAGGATGGGATCCACCCAAATCACTTGGGTTCCTGGATCCTTTCACAGTATTATAAGGAGGATGGGATCCACCCAAATCACTTGGGTTCCTGGATCCTTTCACAGTATTATAAGGAGGATGGGATCCACCCACATCACTTGGGTTCTGGATTCTTTCACAGTATTATAAGGAGGATGGGATCCACCCAAATCACTTGGGTTCCTGGATCCTTTCACAGTATTATAAGGAGGATGGGATCCACCCCAATTGGGTTCTGGATCCTTTCACAGTATTATAAGGAGGATGGGTTCCTGTTCCTGGATCCTTTCACAGTATTATAAGGAGGATGGGATCCACCCACATCACTTGGGTTCTGGATTCTTTCACAGTATTATAAGGAGGATGGGATCCACCCAAATCACTTGGGTTCCTGGATCCTTTCACAGTATTATAAGGAGGATGGGATCCACCCAGATCACTTGGGTTCCTGGATCCTTTCACAGTATTATAAGGCTGCGTTGATGACTTATCAATGACCCAAGTCCAGCTCATTTAATCAAATCAAATACACATGTTTAGCAGATGCTATTGTGGGTGTAGCGAAATGCGTGCGCTTTTAGTTCCTACAGTGTAGCAATATGTTGCAATTCGGGCCGATTCTTTTCTCTCGGGCCGACTTTCTTCTCTGTATATATCAATGATGTCGCTCTTGCTGCTGGTGATTCCCTGATCCACCTCTACGCAGACGACACCATTCTGTATACCTCTGGCCCTTCTTTGGACACTGTGTTAACTAACCTCCAGACGAGCTTCAATGCTCAGTGGCCTCCTACTGCTCTTAAATGCAAGTAAAACTAAATGTATGCTCTTCAACCGATCGCTACCAGCACCTGCCCGCCTGTCCAACATCACTACTCTGGATGGTTCTGACATAGAATATGTGGACAACTACAAATATCTAGGTGTCTGGCTGGACTGTAAACTCTCCTTCCAGACTCATACTAAACATCTCCAATCCAAAATTAAATCTAGAATCGGCTTCCTATTTCACAACAAAGCATCCTTCACTCACGCTGCCAAACATAGCCTCGTAAAACTGATTATCCTACTGATCCTCGACTTCAGTCATTTACAAAATGGCCTCCAACACTCTAATCAGCAAATTGGATTATATTACAGTGCCATCAGTTTTCTCACCAAAGGCCCATATACCACCCACCACTGCGACCTGTATGCTCTCGTTGGCTGGCCCTCGCTTCATATTCGTTGCCAAACCCACTGGCTCCAGGTCATCGATAAGTCTTTGCTAGGTAGAGCTCCGCCTTGTCTCAGCTCACTGGTCACCATAGCAGCTGAGTAATGCATAGACTAAGATACTGTAGATAGTATACAATACAGTATATACATATGAGATGAGTAATGCATAGACTAAGATACAGTAGATAGTATACAATACAGTATATACATATGAGATGAGTAATGCATAGACTAAGATACTGTAGATAGTATACAATACAGTATATACAGTGCCTTGCGAAAGTATTCGGCCCCCTTGAACTTTGCGACCTTTTGCCACATTTCAGGCTTCAAACATAAAGATATAAAACTGTATTTTTTGTGAAGAATCAACAACAAGCGGGACACAATCATGAAGTGGAACGACA
This sequence comes from Oncorhynchus keta, assembly GCF_023373465.1. Taxonomy (NCBI): domain Eukaryota; kingdom Metazoa; phylum Chordata; class Actinopteri; order Salmoniformes; family Salmonidae; genus Oncorhynchus; species Oncorhynchus keta. The sequence continues at coordinate 50,166,124 of NC_068445.1, read as the reverse complement.
TTTATTGGATATTTCAAACTTTTTTAACAAATCAAAAACTGAAAAATTGGGCGTGCAAAATTATTCAGCCCCCTTAAGTTAATACTTTGTAGCGCCACCTTTTGCTGCGATTACAGCTGTAAGTCGCTTGGGGTATGTCTCTATCAGTTTTGCACATCGAGAGACTGACATTTTTTCCCATTCCTCCTTGCAAAACAGCTCGAGCTCAGTTAGGTTGGATGGAGAGCATTTGTGAACAGAAGTTTTCAGTTCTTTCCACAGATTCTCGATTGGATTCAGGTCTGGACTTTGACTTGGCCATTCTAACACCTGGATATGTTTATTTTTGAACCATTCCATTGTAGATTTTGGATCATTGTCTTATTGGAAGACAAATCTCCGTCCCAGTCTCAGGTCTTTTGCAGACTCCATCAGGTTTTCTTCCAGAATGTTCCTGTATTTGGCTCCATCCATCTTCCCATCAATTTTAACCATCTTCCCTGTCCCTGCTGAAGAAAAGCAGGCCCAAACCATGATGCTGCCACCACCATGTTTGACAGTGGGGATGTTGTGTTCAGGGTGATGAGCTGTGTTGCTTTTACGCCAAACATAACGTTTTGCATTGTTGCCAAAAAGTTCAATTTTGGTTTCATCTGACCAGAGCACCTTCTTCCACATGTTTGGTGTGTCTCCCAGGTGGCTTGTGGCAAACTTTAAACGACACTTTTTATGGATATCTTTAAGAAATGGCTTTCTTCTTGCCACTCTTCCATAAAGGCCAGATTTGTGCAATATACAACTGATTGTTGTCCTATGGACAGAGTCTCCCACCTCAGCTGTAGATCTCTGCAGTTCATCCAGAGTGATCATGGGCCTCTTGGCTGCATCTCTGATCAGTCTTCTCCTTGTATGAGCTGAAAGTTTAGAGGGACGGCCAGGTCTTGGTAGATTTGCAGTGGTCTGATACTCCTTCCATTTCAATATTATCGCTTGCACAGTGCTCCTTGGGATGTTTAAAGCTTGGGAAATCTTTTTGTATCCAAATCCGGCTTTAAACTTCTTCACAACAGTATGGGCACTACTTCATTATCATCCTACCACATTCCTCATGGCCACTACCTCATCATTCTCTCCTCCCCAGGCTGCAGGCTCGTATCGCTCACCGGATCCGGGAGCTGGAGAGTCTACCTGGAGCTCTGCCTCCGGACCTGAGGAGTAAAGCCACAGTGGAACTCAAGGCTTTGAGACTTCTCAACTTCCAACGACAGGTATGACGTCATCTCAGCATAAACTGTAGGCTTCATGAACACTTCTAACGACATCTAGACCCAGACAAACAACACTATCATCACCCAAAGACCACCAGCCCATCATTGACATGTATTGGATAGTTATTATAGCTGGTTACCATTTTCCTAATTTCATACATATTCCACCTCTCCTCCTATAGCTGCGTCAGGATGTGGTCCAGTGTATGCGTAGAGACACCACCCTGGAGACAGCCCTGAACTCCAAGGCTTACAAGAGGAGCAAGCGCCAGACGCTGAGGGAGGCTCGCATGACAGAGAAACTGGAGAAACAGCAGAAGATGGAACAGGAGAGGAAACGCAGACAGAAACACCAGGTGAGTGAACTCCCTGGACCATTACCTGTTCCATATTCTGCTGAACAGACACAGACCCACAAGACATGCCACCAGAGGTCTCTTCACTGTCCCCAAGTCCAGAACAGACTCTGGGAAGCACACAGTACTACAAGTCTCTTTCACATCAGATAACCCAAGATAGTAGTCAAATCTGATTAATACCACACACACACACACACACACACACACACACACACACACACACACCACACACACACACACACACACTCCTCAATGCCATAGGATGAATCATATTCCAGCCGGTGTAAAACAGAAGTACAGCGACGGTGGTTTGGGCCCATCGCTCCTGGAGGAATTCCTTTTCTTGGCAGATGGTGGTGGACTCACTCCCTCGTTCCAGTCATCATCTCCCCCATTTGCAGTAGCGCGACCACCCCAGCCTCCCCCTGCCACCATCTCTTTCAGGGGTACTTTTCTTGTCTCCTTCAAATCATCCTCTTGCCTCTGTATCTCTGATCCAGGAGGGAAAACTTGCACAAAAAGGTATTTTATTGTCGGTAGGCTGTAATTGTCCTCGAGCACACTGGACAGCTTCCTTTTGAGGCTTTGTGTTTGGTCGGTGTTGTTGATGAAGTCGGGCTGTAGCAGATCTCCCATCAGTAACTGGAGCCCAGGCTTGACGAGACGGTAATGTAACTCTCACCAGAGAGAATATCAATGGAGTCAGCCATAGGCTTCACTGACGAGACGGTAATGTAACTCTCACCAGAGAGAATATCAGTGGAGTCAGCCATAGGCTTCACTGACGAGACGGTAATGTAACTCTCACCAGAGAGACTGACGAGACGGTAATGTAACTCTCACCAGAGAGAATATCAGTGGAGTCAGCCATAGGCTTCACTGACGAGACGGTAATGTAACTCTCACCAGAGAGAATATCAATGGAGTCAGCCATAGGCTTCACTGACGAGACGGTAATGTAACTCTCACCAGAGAGAATATCAGTGGAGTCAGCCATAGGCTTCACTGACGAGACGGTAATGTAACTCTCACCAGAGAGACTGACGAGACGGTAATGTAACTCTCACCAGAGAGAATATCAGTGGAGTCAGCCATAGGCTTCACTGACGAGACGGTAATGTAACTCTCACCAGAGAGAATATCAGTGGAGTCAGCCATAGGCTTCACTGACGAGACGGTAATGTAACTCTCACCAGAGAGAATATCAGTGGAGTCAGCCATAGGCTTCACTGACGAGACGGTAATGTAACTCTCACCAGAGAGAATATCAGTGGAGTCAGCCATAGGCTTCACTGACGAGACGGTGATGTAACTCTCACCAGAGAGAATATCAGTGGAGTCAGCCATAGGCTTCACTGACGAGACGGTAATGTAACTCTCACCAGAGAGAATATCAGTGGAGTCAGCCATAGGCTTCACTGACGAGACGGTGATGTAACTCTCACCAGAGAGAATATCAGTGGAGTCAGCCATAGGCTTCACTGACGAGACGGTAATGTAACTCTCACCAGAGAGAATATCAGTGGAGTCAGCCATAGGCTTCACTGACGAGACGGTAATGTAACTCTCACCAGAGAGAATATCAGTGGAGTCAGCCATAGGCTTCACTGACGAGACGGTAATGTAACTCTCACCAGAGAGAACATCAGTGGAGTCAGCCATAGGCTTCACTGACGAGACGGTAATGTAACTCTCACCAGAGACAGGGTTCGCACAAGGTGGTTGAGGTGCTTAAAGTTTTTGCGCTTATTCTGCAAACAGACTGGTGCAAGTCATCTCGCAGCGCATATAGCGGATTTTGGCACAGATAGTTGGAAAAGGGGACAGATAGTTGGAAAAGGGGGACAGATAGTTGGAAAAGGGGGACAGATAGTTGGAAAAGGGGGACAGATAGTTGGAAAGGGGGACAGATAGTTGGAAAAGGGGGACAGATAGTTGGAAAGGGGGACAGATAGTTGGAAAAGGGGGACAGATAGTTGGAAAAGGGGTACAGATAGTTGGAAAGGGGGACAGATAGTTGGAAAAGGGGGACAGATAGTTGGAAAAGGGGACAGATAGTTGGAAAAGGGGGACAGATAGTTGGAAAAGGGGGACAGATAGTTGGAAAAGGTGGACAGATAGTTGGAAAAGGTGGACAGATAGTTGGAAAGGGGGACAGATAGTTGGAAAGGGGGACAGATAGTTGGAAAAGGGGACAGATAGTTGGAAAGGGGGTCAGATAGTTGGAAAAGGGGGACAGATAGTTGGAAAAGGGGGACAGATAGTTGGAAAAGGGGACAGATAGTTGGAAAAGGGGGACAGATGGTTGGAAAAGGGGACAGATGGTTGGAAAAGGGGACAGATGGTTGGAAAAGGGGGACAGATAGTTGGAAAAGGGGACAGATAGTTGGAAAAGGGGACAGATAGTTGGAAAAGGGGGACAGATAGTTGGAAAAGGGGACAGATAGTTGGAAAAGGGGGACAGATAGTTGGAAAAGGGGGACAGATAGTTGGAAAAGGGGACAGATAGTTGGAAAAGGGGACAGATAGTTGGAAAAGGGGGACAGATAGTTGGAAAAGGGGGACAGATAGTTGGAAAAGGGGACAGATAGTTGGAAAAGGGGACAGATAGTTGGAAAAGGGGACAGATAGTTGGAAAAGGGGGACAGATAGTTGGAAAAGGGGACAGATAGTTGGAAAGGGGGACAGATAGTTGGAAAAGGGGGACAGATAGTTGGAAAAGGGGACAGATAGTTGGAAAAGGGGGACAGATAGTTGGAAAGGGGGGACAGATAGTTGGAAAGGGGGGACAGATAGTTGGAAAAGGGGACAGATAGTTGGAAAGGGGGACAGATAGTTGGAAAAGGGGGACAGATAGTTGGAAAGGGGGAGGACAGATAGTTGGAAAGGGGGAGGACAGATAGTTGGAAAGGGGAGGACAGATAGTTGGAAAGGGGGAGGACAGATAGTTGGAAAGGGGGGAGGACAGATAGTTGGAAAGGGGGAGGACAGATAGTTGGAAAGGGGGGAGGACAGATAGTTTGGAAAGGGGGAGGACAGATAGTTGGAAAGGGGGACAGATAGTTGGAAAAGGGGGACAGATAGTTGGAAAAGGGGGACAGATAGTTGGAAAAGGGGGACAGATAGTTGGAAAAGGGGGACAGATAGTTGGAAAGGGGGACAGATAGTTGGAAAGGGGGAGGACAGATAGTTGGAAAGGGGAGGACAGATAGTTGGAAAGGGGGAGGACAGATAGTTGGAAAGGGGGAGGACAGATAGTTGGAAAGGGGGAGGACAGATAGTTGGAAAGGGGGAGGACAGATAGTTGGAAAGGGGGAGGACAGATAGTTGGAAAGGGGGGACAGATAGTTGGAAAGGGGGGACAGATAGTTGGAAAGGGGGGACAGATAGTTGGAAAGGGGGACAGATAGTTGGAAAAGGGGGACAGATAGTTGGAAAGGGGGGACGTGTCCATTTTAATAGACAGACTAAGTTAGCATAATAATATCAATAGTAACACACCTCCTATGGGTAACATATATCTACATTAAATAAAGTTGCTGAAAAATTTTATTTATGGTTTTGACGGTTATTTTATTTTCATCTAACATCCCCAATGTCACAGTTAACAAATTACTGTCACAGCCCTAATAATGTTCCCCCTGTTTCACAGCCCTAATAATGTTCCCCCTCTATTTCACACCCTAATAATGTGTTCCCCTCTGTTTCACAGCCCTAATAATGTTCCCCCTCTATTTCACAGCCCTAATAATGTTCCCCCTCTATTTCACAGCCCTAATAATGTTCCCCCTCTGTTTCACAGCCCTAATAATGTTCCCCCTCTATTTCACAGCCCTAATAATGTTCCCCCTCTATTTCACAGCCCTAATAATGTTCCCCCTCTGTTTCACAGCCCTAATAATGTTCCCCCTCTGTTTCACAGCCCTAATAATGTGTTCCCCTCTGTTTCACAGCCCTAATAATGTTCCCCCTCTGTTTCACAGCCCTAATAATGTTCCCCCTCTGTTTCACAGCCCTAATAATGTTCCCCCTCTGTTTCACAGCCCTAATAATGTCCCCCTCTGTTTCACAGCCCTAATAATGTTCCCCCTCTGTTTCACAGCCCTAATAATGTTCCCCCTCTGTTTCACAGCCCTAATAATGTTCCCCCTCTGTTTCACAGCCCTAATAATGTGTTCCCCTCTGTTTCACAGCCCTAATAATGTTCCCCCTCTGTTTCACAGCCCTAATAATGTTCCCCCTCTGTTTCACAGCCCTAATAATGTGTTCCCCCTCTGTTTCACAGCCCTAATAATGTTCCCCCTCTGTTTCACAGCCCTAATGTGTTCCCCTCTGTTTCACAGCCCTAATAATGTTCCCCCTCTGTTTCACAGCCCTAATAGTGTTCCCCCTCTGTTTCACAGCCCTAATAATGTTCCCCCTCTGTTTCACAGCCCTAATAATGTTCCCCCTCTGTTTCACAGCCCTAATAATGTTCCCCCTCTGTTTCACAGCCCTAATAATGTGCCCCCTCTGTTTCACAGCCCTAATAATGTGTTTGGTAACATGTTCTTCCTTTGTCGTGCTCTCAGGAGTATCTGAACAGCATCCTGCAACATGCCAAGGACTTTAAGGACTACCACCGCTCTATCACTGCCAAGATGCAGAAGCAGAACAAGGCCATCACCACCTGGCACACTAACACAGAGAGAGAACAGAAGAAAGAGACAGAGAGGATCGAGAAGGAGAGGATGAGGAGACTCATGGTGAGTTAGAGGAGAGGATGAAGAGGGGAAGAGACTCATGGTGAGTTAGAGGAGATGATGAAGAGGGGAAGAGACTCATGGTGAGTTAGAGGAGAGGATGATGAGGAGGAGAGGATGAAGAGGGGAGGAGACTCATGGTGAGTTAGAGGAGAGGATGAAGAGGTGAAGAGACTCATGGTGAGTTAGAGGAGAGGATGATGAGGAGGAGAGGATGAAGAGGGGAGAAGACTCATGGTGAGTTAGAGGAGAGGATTAAGAGGGGAGGAGACTCATGGTGAGTTAGAGGGGAGGAGACTCATGGTGAGTGAGAGGAGAGGATTAAGAGGGGAGGAGACTCATGGGGAGTTAGAGGGGAGGAGACTCATGGTGAGTGAGAGGAGAGGATGAAGAGGGGAGAAGACTCATGGTGAGTTAGAGGAGAGGATGAAGAGGGGAGGAGACTCATGGGGAGTTAGAGGGGAGGAGACTCATGGTGAGTTAGAGGACAGGATGAAGAGGGGAGGAGACTCATGGGGAGTTTGAGGAGAGGATGAAGAGGGGAGGAGACTCATGGGGAGTTAGAAGGGAGGAGACTCATGGGGAGTTAGAGGAGAGGATGAAGAGGGGAGGAGACTCATGGGGAGTTTGAGGAGAAGATGAAGAGGGGAGGAGACTCATGGTCAGTTAGAGGGGAGGAGACTCATGGTGAGATAGAGGAGAGGATGAAGAGGGGAAGAGACTCATGGTGAGTTAGAGGAGAGGATGAAGAGGGGAGGAGACTCATGGTGAGTTAGAGGAGAGGATGAAGAGGGGAAGAGACTCATGGGGAGTTAGAGGGGAGGATGAAGAGGGGAAGAGACTCATGGTGAGTTAGAGGAGAGGATGAAGAGTAGAAGAGACTCATGGTGAGTTGGAGGAGAGGATGAAGAGGGGAAGAGACTCATGGTGAGTTAGAGGGGAGGAGACTCATTGTGAGTTAGAGGAGAGGATGAAGAGGGGAGGAGACTCATGGTGAGTTAGAGGAGAGGATGAAGAGGGGAGGAGACTCATGGTGAGTTAGAGGAGAGGATGAAGAGGGGAGGAGACTCATGGTGAGTTAGAGGAGAGGATGAAGAGGGGAGGAGACTCATGGTGAGTTAGAGGAGAGGATGAAGAGGGGAGGAGACTCATGGTGAGTTAGAGGAGAGGATGAAGAGGGGAAGAGACTCATGGTGAGTTAGAGGGGAGGAGACTCATGGTGAGTTAGAGGAGAGGATGAAGAGGGGAAGAGACTCATGGTGAGTTAGAGGAGAGGATGAAGAGGGGAGGAGACTCATGGTGAGTTAGAGGGGAGGAGACTCATGGTGAGTTAGAGGAGAGGATGAAGAGGGGAGGAGACTCATGGTGAGTTAGAGGAGAGGATGAAGAGGGGAGGAGACTCATGGTGAGTTAGAGGGGAGGATGAAGAGGGGAGGAGACTCATGGTGAGTTAGAGGAGAGGATGAAGAGGGGAGGAGACTCATGGTGAGTTAGAGGGGAGGAGACTCATGGTGAGTTAGAGGGGAAGAGACTCATGGTGAGTTAGAGGGGAGGAGACTCATGGTGAGTTAGAGGAGAGGATGAAGAGGGGAAGAGACTCATGGTGAGTTAGAGGAGAGGATGAAGAGGGGAGGAGACTCATGGTGAGTTAGAGGGGAGGAGACTCATGGTGAGTTAGAGGAGAGGATGAAGAGGGGAGGAGACTCATGGTGAGTTAGAGGAGAGGATGAAGAGGGGAGGAGACTCGTGGTGAGTTAGAGGGTAAGGATGATGAGGGGAAGAGACTCATGGTGAGTTAGAGGAGAGGATGATGAGGAGGAGAGGATGAAGAGGGGAGGATGAGGAGTTAGTTAGTCCCTTTTGTTTCCCCTGTTGACCTTTAACCTTTAAACCCCCTATCTGTCCAGGCAGAGGATGAGGAGGGCTACAGGAAGCTGATTGACCAGAAGAAGGACAAGCGTCTGGCGTATCTGCTGCAGCAGACTGACGAGTACGTAGCTAACCTCACTGACCTAGTCTACGAGCACAAGGCTGCACAGGCAGCCAACATGAAGAAGAAGAAGAAGAAGCAGAAGAAGAAGGTGAGAGTTCTACACAGGTCACAGTTCAAATCTGACCCAATGATATCTGTCAGGGGAAGCACTGATACCATGTTAGCAACATCATTATAGATCTGTGAGATTTAGTGCTGTGTCACTAGCAGCTTCCTGTTAATGTACCTGTGCTCACCTGTCCTGTCCTATCTGACCCATAGAATATTGATGAGAGCGGGGAAGGGATGAGTGGCATCGGACCTGACGGGGAGGTAAGATTATAACAGAACTCTATAGACTGAATGTTGATGGTCCTGAAACATCTCTTTGTACCACTTTGATTGACTTCTGTAGTGGCTAAATAAGTGTGTTGTCCCTCCAGTCCATGGATGATATCTGTGGTAATAGTGTGTTGTCTCTACAGCCCATGGATGATGTCTGTGGTAATAGTGTGTTGTCCCTCCAGTCCATGGATGATGTCTGTGGTAATAGTGTGTTGTCCCTCCAGTCCATGGATGATGTCTGTGGTAATAGTGTGTTGTCCCTACAGCCCATGGATGATGTCTGTGGTAATAGTGTGTTGTCCCTACAGCCCATGGATGATGTCTGTGGTAATAGTGTGTTGTCCCTCCAGCCCATGGATGATGTCTGTGGTAATAGTGTGTTGTCCCTCCAGCCCATGGATGATGCCTGTGGTAATAGTGTGTTGTCTCTACAGCCCATGGATGATGTCTGTGGTAATAGTGTGTTGTCTCTACAGCCCATGGATGATGTCTGTGGTAATAGTGTGTTGTCCCTCCAGCCCATGGATGATGTCTGTGGTAATAGTGTGTTGTCCCTCCAGTCCATGGATGATGTCTGTGGTAATAGTGTGTTGTCTCTACAGCCCATGGATGATGTCTGTGGTAATAGTGTGTTGTCTCTACAGCCCATGGATGATGTCTGTGGTAATAGTGTGTTGTCCCTACAGCCCATGGATGATGTCTGTGGTAATAGTGTGTTGTCTCTACAGCCCATGGATGATGTCTGTGGTAATAGTGTGTTGTCCCTACAGCCCATGGATGAGAGCAGTCAGATGAGTGAGCTGCCAGTCAAAGTGATCCAGACAGAAACGGGGAAGGTTCTGCAGGGGCTCGACGCCCCCAAGTCCTCACAGTTGGAGGCCTGGCTAGAGATGAACCCTGGGTAAGAGACATGAGAACGTCCTGCATTATGGATCTTTTCTAGTTTGTTGTATCATTTTGTTTGACTTGTAACCCGTCATTTTCCTTCTTTTGAACTCAGATATGAAGTAGCCCCAAGGTCAGACAGTGAGGAGAGCGGCTCAGAGTTTGAGGACGAGGTGAGTCTCATCTCTGTAAAGCTGACAGCCCGTAGAGTTTAGAGGTCGACCGGTTAATCGAAATCGAATCGAAATGTTCTCATGTTCTGAGCAAGGAACTTCAACGGTAGCTTTCTAACATAGCACACATTTTTACATTTATTACGTTCTTCCCAAACACTTTGTTTTTGCATCATTTAAACCAAATTCAACATGTTTCATTACTTATTTGAGGCTAAATTGATTTTATTGATGTTTTATATTAAGGTAAAATAAGTGTTAATTCAGTATTGTTGTAATTGTCATTATTACAAATAAAAACAATCGGCCGATTAATCGGTATCGGCTTTTTTGGTCCTCCAATAATCGGTATCAGCGCTGAAAAATGATAATCGGTCGACCTCTAATAGAGTTATATTGAGTCAAACCCCACTCCACCAGACCTCTACACAATGACAGCCCACTACTCCCCTCAGCTGTCAGCTCCTACAGATGTCTGACTCCTTTTGTCTTTACTGAGCTTCATTAGAGCTTCAAACAGCCTCCCTGTCATCTTCCCTTCTTCCTAAGTATGTCCTCTGTGGAGGAGCTTTTAACGCACAGTGCCGTGAAAGAGTATTTGCCCCCTTTCTGATTTTATTTTTTTGCATATTTTTGAAACTGAATGTTGTCAGATCTTCAGTCGAAACCTAATATTAGATAAAGGGACCCTGAGTTTACAAATAACAAAAAAATATATCTACTTATTTTATTTATTTAATTAACAAAGTTATGCAACAGCTAAGTGGTCCAGGTCCTGAGGCAGCAGAGCATCCCCAAACCATCACACTACCACCACCATGCCGGACCCCAAACCATCACACTACCACCACCATGCTGGACCCCAAACCATCACACTACCACCACCATGCTGGACCCCAAACCATCACACTACCACCACCATGCTGGACACCAAACCATCACACTACCACCACCATGCTGGACCCCAAAAACCATCACACTACCATCACCACCACCATGCTGGACCCCAAACCATCACACTACCACCACCATGCTGGACCCCAAACCATCACACCACCACCACCATGCTGGACCCCAAACCATCACACTACCACCACCATGCTGGACCCCAAACCATCACACTACCACCACCATGCTGGACCCCAAACCATCACACTACCACCACCATGCTGGACACCAGACCATCACACTACCACCACCATGCTGGACCCCAAACCATCACACTACCACCACCATGCTGACCCCAAACCATCACACTACCACCACCATGCTGGACCCCAAACTGGACCCCAAACACACTACCACCACCATGCTGACCCCAAACCATCACACTACCACCACCATGCTGGACCCCAAACCATCACACTACCACCACCATGCTGGACACCAAACCATCACACTACCACCACCATGCTGGACACCAAACCATCACACTACCACCACCATGCTGGACCCCAAACCATCACACTACCACCACCACCATGCTGACCCCAAACCATTACACTACCACCACCATGCTGGACCCCAAACCATTACACTACCACCACCATGCTGACCCCAAACCATCACACTACCACCACCATGCTGACCCCAAACCATCACACTACCACCACCATGCTGGACCCCAAACCATCACACTACCACCACCATGCTGGACCCCAAACCATCACACTACCACCACCATGCTGACCCCAAACCATCACACTACCACCACCACGCTGACCCCAAACCATCACACACCACCAGCACCACGCTGGACCCCAAACCATCACACTACCACCACCACCATGCTGACCCCAAACCATTACACTACCACCACCATGCTGACCCCAAACCATCACACTACCACCACCACCATGCTGACCCCAAACCATCACACCACCACCACCATGCTGGACCCCAAACCATCACACTACCACCACCATGCTGACCCCAAACCATCACACTACCACCATGCTGACCCCAAACCATCACACTACCACCACCATGCTGACCCCAAACCATCACACTACCACCACCATGCTGGACCCCAAACCATCACACTACCGCCACCATGCTGACCCCAAACCATCACACTACCGCCACCATGCTGACCCCAAACCATCACACTACCACCACCATGCTGGACCCCAAACCATCACACTACCACCACCATGCTGACCCCAAACCATCACACTACTACCACCATGCTGACCCCAAACCATCACACTACCACCACCATGCTGGACCCCAAACCATCACACTACCACCTCCATGCTGAACCCAAACCATCACACTACCACCACCATGCTGACCCCAAACCATCACACTACCACCACCATGCTGGACCCCAAACCATCACACTACCACCACCATGCTGGACCCCAAACCATCACACTACCACCACCATGCTGGACCCCAAACCATCACACTACCACCACCATGCTGACCCCAAACCATCACACTACCACCACCATGCTGGACCCCAAACCATCACACTACCACCACCATGCTGACCCCAAACCATCACACTACCACCACCATGCTGGACCCCAAACCATCACACTACCACCACCATGCTGACCCCAAACCATCACACTACCACCACCATGCTGACCCCAAACCATCACACTACCACCACCATGCTGACCCCAAACCATCACACTACCACCACCATGCTGGACCCCAAACCATCACACTACCACCACCATGCTGACCCCAAACCATCACACTACCAGCACCATGCTGACCCCAAACCATCACACCACCATCACACTACCACCACCATGCTGACCCCAAACCATCACACTACCACCACCATGCTGACCCCAAACCATCCACTGACCCCAAACCATCACACTACCACCACCATGCTGACCCCAAACCATCACACTACCACCACCATGCTGGACCCCAAACCATCCCACTACCACCACCATGCTGACCCCAAACCATCACACTACCACCACCATGCTGGACCCCAAACCATCACACTACCCCCACCATGCTGGACCCCAAACCATCACCCTACCACCACCATGCTGACCCCAAACCATCCCACTACCACCCCCATGCTGGACCCCAAACCATCACACCACCACCACCATGCTGACCCCAAACCATCACACTACCACCACCATGCTGGACCCCAAACCATCACACTACCACCACCATGCTGGGCCCCACACCATCACACTACCACCACCATGCTGGACCCCAAACCATCACACTACCACCACCATGCTGACCCCAAACCATCACACTACCACCACCATGCTGGACCCCAAACCATCACACTACCACCACCATGCTGGACACCAAACCATCACACTACCACCACCATGCTGGACACCAAACCATCACACTACCACCACCATGCTGGACCCCAAACCATCACACTACCACCACCATGCTGACCCCAAACCATCACACCACCACCACCATGCTGGACCCCAAACCATCACACTACCACCACCATGCTGACCCCAAAACCATCACACTACCACCACCATGCTGGACCCCAAACCATCACACTACCACCACCATGCTGACCCCAAAACCATCACACCACCACCACCATGCTGACCCCAAACCATCACACTACCACCACCATGCTGACCCCAAACCATCACACTACCACCACCATGCTGGACCCCAAACCATCACACTACCACCACCATGCTGACCCCAAACCATCACACTACCAGCACCATGCTGACCCCAAACCATCACACCACCATCACACTACCACCACCATGCTGACCCCAAACCATCACACTACCACCACCATGCTGACCCCAAACCATCACACTACCACCACCATGCTGACCCCAAACCATCACACTACCACCACCATGCTGGACCCCAAACCATCCCACTACCACCACCATGCTGACCCCAAACCATCACACTACCACCACCATGCTGGACCCCAAACCATCACACTACCACCACCATGCTGGACCCCAAACCATCACACTACCACCACCATGCTGACCCCAAACCATCACACTACCACCACCATGCTGGACCCCAAACCATCACACCACCACCACCATGCTGGACCCCAAACCATCACACTACCACCACCATGCTGGACCCCAAACCATCACACTACCACCACCATGCTGGACCCCAAACCATCACACTACCACCACCATGCTGGACCCCAAACCATCACACTACCACCACCATCCTGACCCCAAACCATCACACTACCACCACCATGCTGGACCCCAAACCATCACACTACCACCACCATGCTGGACACCAAACCATCACACTACCACCACCATGCTGGACACCAAACCATCACACTACCACCACCATGCTGGACCCCAAACCATCACACTACCACCACCATGCTGACCCCAAACCATCACACTACCACCACCATGCTGACCCCAAACCATCACACTACCACCACCATGCTGGACACCAAACCATCACACCACCACCACCATGCTGACCCCAAACCATCACACTACCACCACCATGCTGGACACCAAACCATCACACTACCACCACCATGCTGACCCCAAACCATCACACTACCACCACCATGCTGGACCCCAAACCATCACACTACCACCACCATGCTGACCCCAAACCATCACACTACCAGCACCATGCTGACCCCAAACCATCACACCACCATCACACTACCACCACCATGCTGACCCCAAACCATCACACTACCACCACCATGCTGACCCCAAACCATCACACCACCACCACCATGCTGACCCCAAACCATCACACTACCACCACCATGCTGGACCCCAAACCATCCCACTACCACCACCATGCTGACCCCAAACCATCACACTACCACCACCATGCTGGACCCCAAACCATCACACTACCACCACCATGCTGGACCCCAAACCATCACACTACCACCACCATGCTGACCCCAAACCATCACACTACCACCACCACGCTGACCCCAAACCATCACACTACCAGCACCATGCTGGACCCCAAACCATCACACTACCACCACCACCATGCTGACCCCAAACCATTACACTACCACCACCATGCTGACCCCAAACCATCACACTACCACCACCATGCTGACCCCAAACCATCACACTACCACCACCATGCTGGACCCCAAACCATCACACTACCACCACCATGCTGACCCCAAACCATCACACTACCAGCACCATGCTGACCCCAAACCATCACACCACCATCACACTACCACCACCATGCTGACCCCAAACCATCACACTACCACCACCATGCTGACCCCAAACCATCACACCACCACCACCATGCTGACCCCAAACCATCACACTACCACCACCATGCTGGACCCCAAACCATCCCACTACCACCACCATGCTGACCCCAAACCATCACACTACCACCACCATGCTGGACCCCAAACCATCACACTACCACCACCATGCTGGACCCCAAACCATCACACTACCACCACCATGCTGACCCCAAACCATCACACTACCACCACCACGCTGACCCCAAACCATCACACTACCAGCACCATGCTGGACCCCCAAACCATCACACTACCACCACCACCATGCTGACCCCAAACCATCACACTACCACCACCACCATGCTGACCCCAAACCATTACACTACCACCACCATGCTGACCCCAAACCATCACACCACCACCACCATGCTGGACCCCAAACCATCACACTACCGCCACCATGCTGGACCCCAAACCATCACACTACCGCCACCATGCTGACCCCAAACCATCACACTACCACCACCATGCTGGACCCCAAACCATCACACTACCACCACCATGCTGACCCCAAACCATCACACTACCACCACCATGCTGGACCCCAAACCATCACACTACCACCACCATGCTGGACCCCAAACCATCACACTACCACCACCATGCTGGACCCCAAACCATCACACTACCACCACCATGCTGACCCCAAACCATCACACTACCACCACCATGCTGGACCCAAACCATCACACCACCACCACCATGCTGACCCCAAACCATCACACTACCACCACCATGCTGGACCCCAAACCATCACACTACCACCACCATGCTGACCCCAAACCATCACACTACCACCACCATGCTGGACCCCAAACCATCACACTACCACCACCATGCTGACCCCAAACCATCACACTACCACCACCATGCTGGACCCCAAACCATCACACTACCACCACCATGCTGACCCCAAACCATCACACCACCACCACCATGCTGACCCCAAACCATCACACTACCACCACCATGCTGACCCCAAACCATCACACTACCACCACCATGCTGGACCCCAAACCATCACACTACCACCACCATGCTGACCCCAAACCATCACACTACCAGCACCATGCTGACCCCAAACCATCACACCACCATCACACTACCACCACCATGCTGACCCCAAACCATCACACTACCACCACCATGCTGACCCCAAACCATCACACCACCACCACCATGCTGACCCCAAACCATCACACTACCACCACCATGCTGGACCCCAAACCATCACACTACCACCACCATGCTGACCCCAAACCATCACACTACCACCACCATGCTGACCCCAAACCATCACACCACCACCACCATGCTGACCCCAAACCATCACACTACCACCACCATGCTGGACCCCCAAACCATCCCACTACCACCACCATGCTGACCCCAAACCATCACACTACCACCACCATGCTGGACCCCAAACCATCACACTACCACCACCATGCTGGACCCCAAACCATCACACTACCACCACCATGCTGACCCCAAACCATCACACTACCACCACCATGCTGGACCCCAAACCATCACACTACCACCACCATGCTGACCCCAAACCATCACACTACCACCACCATGCTGACCCCAAACCATCACACTACCACCACCATGCTGGACCCCAAACCATCACACTACCACCACCATGCTGGACCCCAAACCATCACACTACCACCACCATGCTGGACCCCAAACCATCACACTACCACCACCATGCTGGACCCCAAACCATCACACTACCACCACCATGCTGGACCCCAAACCATCACACTACCACCACCATGCTGGACCCCAAACCATCACACTACCACCACCATGCTGACCCCAAACCATCACACTACCACCACCATGGACACCAAACCATCACACTACCACCACCATGCTGACCCCAAACCATCACACTACCACCACCATGCTGGACCCCAAACCATCACACTACCACCACCATGCTGACACCAAACCATCACACTACCACCACCATGCTGGACCCCAAACCATCACACTACCACCACCATGCTGGACCCCAAACCATCACACTACCACCACCACCATGCTGACCCCAAACCACACTACCACCACCACTACCACCACCATGCTGGACCCCAAACCATCACACTACCACCACCATGCTGACCCCAAACCATCACACTACCACCACCATGCTGACCCCAAAACCATCACACTACCACCACCATGCTGGACCCCAAACCATCACACTACCACCACCATGCTGGACCCCAAACCATCACACTACCACCACCATGCTGACCCCAAACCATCACACTACCACCACCACCACGCTGAACCCAAACCATCACACTACCAGCACCATGCTGGACCCCAAACCATCACACTACCACCACCATGCTGACCCCAAACCATCACACTACCACCACCATGCTGACCCCAAACCATCACACCACCACCACCATGCTGGACCCCAAACATCACACTACCGCCACCATGCTGACCCCAAACCATCACACTACCACCACCATGCTGACCCCAAACCATCACACTACCACCACCATGCTGGACCCCAAACCATCACACTACCACCACCATGCTGACCCCAAACCATCACACTACTACCACCATGCTGACCCCAAACCATCACACTACCACCACCATGCTGGACCCCAAACCATCACACTACCACCACCATGCTGACCCCAAACCATCACACTACTACCACCATGCTTACCCCAAACCATCACACTACCACCACCATGCTGACCCCAAACCATCACACTACCACCACCATGCTGGACCCCAAACCATCACACTACCACCACCATGCTGGACCCCAAACCATCACACTACCACCACCATGCTGACCCCAAACCATCACACTACCACCACCATGCTGACCCCAAACCATCACACTACCACCACCACCATGCTGACCCCAAACCATCACACTACCACCACCATGCTGACCCCAAACCATCACACTACCACCACCACCATGCTGACCCCAAACCATCACACTACCACCACCATGCTGACCCCAAACCATCACACTACCACCACCATGCTGGACACCAAACCATCACACCACCACCACCATGCTGACCCCAAACCATCACACTACCACCACCATGCTGGACACCAAACCATCACACTACCACCACCATGCTGACCCCAAACCATCACACTACCACCACCATGCTGGACCCCAAACCATCACACTACCACCACCATGCTGACCCCAAACCATCACACTACCACCACCATGCTGGACCCCAAACCATCACACCACCACCACCATGCTGACCCCAAACCATCACACTACCACCACCATGCTGACCCCAAACCATCACACTACCAGCACCATGCTGACCCCAAACCATCACACTACCACCACCATGCTGACCCCAAACCATCACACCACCACCACCATGCTGGACCCCAAACCATCACACTACCACCACCATGCTGACCCCAAACCATCACACTACCACCACCATGCTGACCCCAAACCATCACACTACCACCACCATGCTGACCCCAAACCATCACACCACCACCACCATGCTGGACCCCAAACCATCACACTACCACCACCATGCTGACCCCAAACCATCACACTACCACCACCATGCTGGACCCCAAACCATCACACCACCACCACCATGCTGACCCCAAACCATCACACTACCACCACCATGCTGGACCCCAAACCATCACACTACCACCACCATGCTGGACCCCAAACCATCACACTACCACCACCATGCTGACCCCAAACCATCACACTACCACCACCATGCTGGACCCCAAACCATCACACTACCACCACCATGCTGGACCCCACACCATCACACTACCACCACCATGCTGGACCCCAAACCATCCCACTACCACCACCATGCTGACCCCAAACCATCACACTACCACCACCATGCTGGACCCCAAACCATCACACTACCACCACCATGCTGGACACCAAACCATCACACTACCACCACCATGCTGGACACCAAACCATCACACTACCACCACCATGCTGGACCCCAAACCATCACACTACCACCACCATGCTGACCCCAAACCATCACACTACCACCACCATGCTGACCCCAAACCATCACACTACCACCACCATGCTGGACACCAAACCATCACACCACCACCACCATGCTGACCCCAAACCATCACACTACCACCACCATGCTGACCCCAAACCATCACACTACCACCACCATGCTGGACACCAAACCATCACACCACCACCACCATGCTGACCCCAAACCATCACACTACCACCACCATGCTGGACACCAAACCATCACACTACCACCACCATGCTGACCCCAAACCATCAAACTACCACCACCATGCTGGACCCCAAACCATCACACTACCACCACCATGCTGACACCAAACCATCACACTACCACCACCATGCTGAACCCCAAACCATCACACTACCACCACCATGCTGACCCCAAACCATCACACCACCACCACCATGCTGACCCCAAACCATCACACTACCACCACCATGCTGACCCCAAACCATCACACTACCACCACCATGCTGGACCCCAAACCATCACACTACCACCACCATGCTGACCCCAAACCATCACACTACCAGCACCATGCTGACCCCAAACCATCACACCACCATCACACTACCACCACCATGCTGACCCCAAACCATCACACCACCACCACCATGCTGACCCCAAACCATCACACTACCACCACCATGCTGGACCCCAAACCATCCCACTACCACCACCATGCTGACCCCAAACCATCACACTACCACCACCATGCTGGACCCCAAACCATCACACTACCACCACCATGCTGGACCCCAAACCATCACACTACCACCACCATGCTGACCCCAAACCATCACACTACCACCACCACGCTGACCCCAAACCATCACACTACCAGCACCATGCTGGACCCCAAACCATCACACTACCACCACCACCATGCTGACCCCAAACCATTACACTACCACCACCATGCTGACCCCAAACCATCCCAAACCATCACACTACCACCACCATGCTGACCCCAAACCATCACACTACCACCACCATGCTGGACCCCAAACCATCACACTACCACCACCATGCTGACCCCAAACCATCACACTACCAGCACCATGCTGACCCCAAACCATCACACTACCAGCACCATGCTGACCCCAAACCATCACACCACCATCACACTACCACCACCATGCTGACCCCAAACCATCACACTACCACCACCATGCTGACCCCAAACCATCACACCACCACCACCATGCTGACCCCAAACCATCACACTACCACCACCATGCTGACCCCAAACCATCCCACTACCACCACCATGCTGACCCCAAACCATCACACTACCACCACCATGCTGACCCCAAACCATCACACTACCACCACCATGCTGGACCCCAAACCCCCAAACCATCACACTACCACCACCATGCTGACCCCAAACCATCACACTACCACCACCACGCTGACCCCAAACCATCACACTACCAGCACCATGCTGGACCCCAAACCATCACACTACCACCACCACCATGCTGACCCCAAACCATCACACTACCACCACCACCATGCTGACCCCAAACCATTACACTACCACCACCATGCTGACCCCAAACCATCACACCACCACCACCATGCTGGACCCCAAACCATCACACTACCGCCACCATGCTGGACCCCAAACCATCACACTACCGCCACCATGCTGACCCCAAACCATCACACTACCACCACCATGCTGGACCCCAAACCATCACACTACCACCACCATGCTGACCCCAAACCATCACACTACCACCACCATGCTGGACCCCAAACCATCACACTACCACCACCATGCTGGACCCCAAACCATCACACTACCACCACCATGCTGGACCCCAAACCATCACACTACCACCACCATGCTGACCCCAAACCATCACACTACCACCACCATGCTGGACACCAAACCATCACACCACCACCACCATGCTGACCCCAAACCATCACACTACCACCACCATGCTGGACACCAAACCATCACACTACCACCACCATGCTGACCCCAAACCATCACACTACCACCACCATGCTGGACACCAAACCATCACACTACCACCACCATGCTGACCCCAAACCATCACACTACCACCACCATGCTGGACCCCAAACCATCACACTACCACCACCATGCTGACCCCAAACCATCACACCACCACCACCATGCTGACCCCAAACCATCACACTACCACCACCATGCTGACCCCAAACCATCACACTACCACCACCATGCTGGACCCCAAACCATCACACTACCACCACCATGCTGACCCCAAACCATCACACTACCAGCACCATGCTGACCCCAAACCATCACACCACCATCACACTACCACCACCATGCTGACCCCAAACCATCACACTACCACCACCATGCTGACCCCAAACCATCACACCACCACCACCATGCTGACCCCAAACCATCACACTACCACCACCATGCTGGACCCCAAACCATCACACTACCACCACCATGCTGACCCCAAACCATCACACTACCACCACCATGCTGACCCCAAACCATCACACTACCACCACCATGCTGGACCCCAAACCATCACACTACCACCACCATGCTGGACCCCAAACCATCACACTACCACCACCATGCTGGACCCCAAACCATCACACTACCACCACCATGCTGGACCCCAAACCATCACACTACCACCACCATGCTGGACCCCAAACCATCACACTACCACCACCACCATGCTGACCCCAAACCATCACACTACCACCACCATGCTGGACCCCAAACCATCACACTACCACCACCATGCTGACCCCAAACCATCACACTACCACCACCATGCTGACCCCAAACCATCACACTACCACCACCATGCTGGACCCCAAACCATCACACTACCACCACCATGCTGGACCCCAAACCATCACACTACCACCACCATGCTGACCCCAAACCATCACACTACCACCACCACCACGCTGAACCCAAACCATCACACTACCAGCACCATGCTGGACCCCAAACCATCACACTACCACCACCATGCTGACCCCAAACCATCACACTACCACCACCATGCTGACCCCAAACCATCACACCACCACCACCATGCTGGACCCCAAACCATCACACTACCGCCACCATGCTGACCCCAAACCATCACACTACCGCCACCATGCTGACCCCAAACCATCACACTACCACCACCATGCTGGACCCCAAACCATCACACTACCACCACCATGCTGACCCCAAACCATCACACTACTACCACCATGCTGACCCCAAACCATCACACTACCACCACCATGCTGGACCCCAAACCATCACACTACCACCACCATGCTGACCCCAAACCATCACACTACTACCACCATGCTTACCCCAAACCATCACACTACCACCACCATGCTGGACCCCAAACCATCACACTACCACCACCATGCTGGACCCCAAACCATCACACTACCACCACCATGCTGGACCCCAAACCATCACACTACCACCACCATGCTGACCCCAAACCATCACACTACCACCACCATGCTGACCCCAAACCATCACACTACCACCACCACCATGCTGACCCCAAACCATCACACTACCACCACCATGCTGACCCCAAACCATCACACTACCACCACCACCATGCTGACCCCAAACCATCACACTACCACCACCATGCTGACCCCAAACCATCACACTACCACCACCATGCTGGACACCAAACCATCACACCACCACCACCATGCTGACCCCAAACCATCACACTACCACCACCATGCTGGACACCAAACCATCACACTACCACCACCATGCTGGACACCAAACCATCACACTACCACCACCATGCTGACCCCAAACCATCATCACACTCACACACCACCATGCTGCTGACCCCAAACCATCACACTACCACCACCATGCTGGACCCCAAACCATCACACTACCACCACCATGCTGACCCCAAACCATCACACTACCACCACCATGCTGGACCCCAAACCATCACACTACCACCACCATGCTGACCCCAAACCATCACACCACCACCACCATGCTGACCCCAAACCATCACACTACCACCACCATGCTGACCCCAAACCATCACACTACCACCACCATGCTGACCCCAAACCATCACACTACCACCACCATGCTGACCCCAAACCATCACACCACCACCACCATGCTGGACCCCAAACCATCACACTACCACCACCATGCTGACCCCAAACCATCACACTACCACCACCATGCTGACCCCAAACCATCACACTACCACCACCATGCTGACCCCAAACCATCACACCACCACCACCATGCTGGACCCCAAAACCATCACACTACCACCACCATGCTGACCCCAAACCATCACACTACCACCACCATGCTGGACCCCAAACCATCACACTACCACCACCATGCTGACCCCAAACCATCACACTACCACCACCATGCTGGACCCCAAACCATCACACTACCACCACCATGCTGGACCCCAAACCATCACACTACCACCACCATGCTGACCCCAAACCATCACACTACCACCACCATGCTGACCCCAAACCATCACACTACCACCACCATGCTGACCCCAAACCATCACACTACCACCACCATGCTGGACCCCAAACCATCCCACTACCACCACCATGCTGGACCCCAAACCATCACACTACCACCACCATGCTGACCCCAAACCATCACACTACCACCACCATGCTGGACCCCAAACCATCACACTACCACCACCATGCTGACCCCAAACCATCACACTACCAGCACCATGCTGGACCCCAAACCATCACACCACCACCACCATGCTGGACACCAAACCATCACACTACCACCACCATGCTGACCCCAAACCATCACACTACCAGCACCATGCTGGACCCCAAACCATCACACCACCACCACCATGCTGACCCCAAACCATCACACTACCACCACCATGCTGGACCCCAAACCATCACACTACCACCACCATGCTGGACCCCAAACCATCACACTACCACCACCATGCTGGACCCCAAACCATCACACTACCACCACCATGCTGGACCCCAAACCACCACACTACCACCACCATGCTGGACCCCAAACCATCACACTACCACCACCATGCTGGACCCCAAACCATCACACTACCACCACCATGCTGGACCCCAAACCATCACACTACCACCACCATGCTGGACCCCAAACCATCACACTACCACCACCATGCTGGACCCCAAACCATCCCACTACCACCACCATGCTGGACCCCAAACCATCACTCTACCAACATCACACTTGACCTTTGATATGAGGTTCTTACTGTGGAGTGTTTGGCATAATGGTTTTAGGCCAGGCATAATGGTTTTAGGCCAGGCATAATGGTTTTAGGCCAGGCATATTGGTTTTAGGCCAGGCATAATGGTTTTAGGCCAGGCATAATGGGACCCATCTCATCCAAACAGTTATACTTTGACTCATCTGTCCATAGAACATTCTACCAAGAGCAAATTTGAGTCAACGTTTTGGACGAGATGGATCCCATTATGCCTGGTAAAAACTAAACACAGCATTCCACAGTAACTTTGTTTATGAAATAAATGAAGTAAGTATGTAATTGTTGTGTTAATTTGTTCACTCAGGTTCCCTTTATCTAATATTAGGTTTTGGTTGAAGAGCTGATTACATTCAGTATCAAAAATATGCAAAAGTAGTGAACATTTGAAAGGGGAAAATACTTTTTCACTGCACTGTCGTAAAACCCTTTGTGTGTTTCAGGATGAAGAGGAGGTCCCAGGAGCGTCCAGCCGGCCAGACTCTCAGTCTGAGGAGAAGAGGATCATCGATCCCAACAGTGGCGAGTTCCCAGAGAAAGTAACCAAGCAGATCATCGAGTAGGTCTCTCTTTCATACCCTAACCCAAACCTCTGACCCCTAATCCCTAGCCCATGCACATCATTGAGTAGGTCTCCCTTTCATACCCTACCCTCCGACCCTTAACCCAAGCACATCAATGAGGAGACTCAGTTAGATAGCAAATGTTCAGTTTTTCCTGAAAGATTATTTGTTTAGGAGAAATCGCTCCGTTTTGTTCATCACGTTTAGCTACGAAAAAAACCTGTATCCAGGAGTGTAATCCTATTCGCAAGCTCATTAGCATAACACAACGTTAACTATTCATGAAAATCGCAAATGAAATGAAATCAATATGCTAGCTCTCAAGCTTAGCCTTTTGTTATCAACACTGTCATCTCAGATTTTCAAAATATGCTTCTCAACCATAGCAAAACAAGCATTTGTGTAATAGTATTGATAGCTAGCGTAGCATTTAGCGTAGCATTTAGCGTTAGCATTCAGCAGGCAACATTTTCACAAAAACCAGAAAAGCATTCAAAAAAAATAATTTACCTTTGAAGAACTTCGGATGTTTTCAATGAGGAGACTCTCAGTTAGATAGCAAATGTTCAGTTTGTCCAAAAATATTCTTTGTATAGGAGAAATCGCTCCGTTTGGTACATCACGTTTGGCTACCAAAAAAAAACGAAAATTCAGTCATCAAAACGCCAAACTTTTTTCCAAATTAACTCCGTAATATCGACTGAAACATGGCAAACGTTGTTTAGAATCAATCCTCAAGGTGTTTTTCACATATCTCTTCGATGATATATCGTTCGTGGAAGTGTGCTTTCCCCTCTGAATCCCATGGGAAAATGCCTGCAGCTGAAGATTACGCACCAATTTAGACAAAGGACACCGGGCGGACACCTGGTAAATGTAGTCTCTTATCTTCCAATGATATGCCTACAAACACGTCACAATGCTGTAGACATCTTGGGGAAACGACAGAAAGGACAGGCTCAATTCCTGGAGCATTCACAGCCATATAAGGAGACAATGGAAAACAGAGCCTCAAAAATTCTGCTAATTTCCTGTTTGAAGTTTCGTCTTGGTTTCGCCTGTAGCATCAGTTCTGTGGCACTCACAGATAACATCTTTGCAGTTTTGGAAACGTCAGAGTGTTTTCTTTCCAAAGCTGTCAATTATATGCATAGTTGAGCATCTTTTTGTGACAAAATATTGCGCTTAAAACGGGCACGTTTTTTTTATCAGTCTGAATAATGAAATAGCGCCCCCATAGGTTGAAGAGGTTAACGCATGCACATCATCGAGTAGGTCTCCCTTTCACACCCTAACCTCTGACCCCTAACTCATGCACATCATTGAGTAGGTCTCCTTTTCACACCCTAACCTCTGACTCCTAAATCATGCACATCATTGAGTAGGTCTCCTTTTCACACCCTAACCTCTGACCCCTAAACCATGCACATCATCGAGTAGGTCTCCCTTTCACACCCTAACCTCTGAACTCTAACCCCTAAACCATGCACATCATCGAGAAGGTCTCCCTTTCACACCCTAATTTCTAATCTCTAACCCATGCACATAATATAATAATAATAATAATAATAATATAATAATATAATAATATATGCCATTTATAATAATATAATAATATAATATATGCCATTTAGCAGACGCTTTTATCCAAAGCGACTTACAGTCATGTGTGCATACATTCTACGTATGGGTGGTCCCGGGAATCGAACCCACTACCCTGGCGTTACAAGCGCCATGCTCTACCAACTGAGCTACAGAAGGACCACATCATCGAGTAGGTCTCCCTTTCACACCCTAACCTCTGAACTCTAACCCCTAAACCATGCACATCATCGAGAAGGTCTCCCTTTCATGCCCTAACCCTAATCTCTGACCCTTAACCCAAGCACATTATCGAGTAGGTCTCCCTTTCATGCCCTAACCCTAATCTCTGACCCTTAACTCAAGCACATTATCGAGTAGGTCTCCCTTTCATAGGTCTCCCTGGTGTACTATTTAATGAAGCTGCCAGTTGAGGACTTGTGAAGCGTCTGTTTCTCAAACTAGACACGAATGTACTTGTGCTCAGTTGTGCACCGGGCCCTCCCACTCCTCTTTCTATTCTGGTTAGGGCCAGTTTGCGCTGTTCTGTGAAGGGAGTAGTACACAGCGTTGGACAAGATCTTCAGTTTCTTGGCAATTTATTGCATGTAATAGCCTTCATTTCTCAGAACAAGAATAGACTGACGAATTTCAGAAGAAAGTTATTTGTTTCTGACCTTCTTGAGCCTGTAATTGAACCCACAAATGCTGATGCTCCAGATACACAACTAGTCTTAAGAAGGCCAGTTTTATTGCTTCTTTAATCAGAACAACAATTTTCAGCTGTGCTAAAATAATTTGCAAAAGTGTTTTCTAATGATCAATTAGCCTTTTAAAATAATAAACTTGGATTAGCTAACACAATGTGCCAGTAGAACACAGGAGTGAGTGATGGTTGCTGATAATGGGCCTCTGTACGCCTATGTAGATATTCCATGAAAATCAGCAGTTTGCTGCTACAATATTCATTTACAACATTAACAATGTCTACACTGTATTTCTGATCACTTTGATGTTATTTTAATGGACAAAAAAGGTGCTTTTCTTTCAAAAACAAGGACATTTCTAAGTGACCCCAAACACGGTAGTGTACATACTTTGACTTAGACTTAAAGCAACCTCATGGGTAAGCTATAGGCATTGTCTTTCAGCTGAAAGAAAGTGAATTTCAGCTCTTTCGGGCGTTAAAAATAGGTAATTAACATGTGTTTTATACATCTTAGGTCTGCAAAGCAGGATGTTGATGATGAGTACACGGTGCCAGAGACTGAACTGACCATCTTCCAGCAGTCCTACTACGGTGTGGCTCACGCCATCATTGAGAGGGTCGACAAACAGTCTTCGCTGCTCATCAACGGCATGCTCAAACACTACCAGGTAAACCTAGCTCAAACACTACCAGGTAAACCTAGCTCAAACACTACCAGGTAAACCTAGCTCAAACACTACCAGGCTCAAACACTACCAGGTAAACCTAGCTCAAACACTACCAGGTAAACCTAGCTCAAACACTACCAGGTTAACCTAGCTCAAACACTACCAGGTAAACCTAGCTCAAACACTACCAGGTAAACCTAGCTCAAACACTACCAGGTAAACCTAGCTCAAACACTACCAGGTAAACCTAGCTCAAACACTACCAGGTAAACCTAGCTCAAACACTACCAGGTAAACCTAGCTCAAACACTACCAGGTAAACCTAGCTCAAACACTACCAGGTAAACCTAGCTCAAACACTACCAGGTAAACCTAGCTCAAACACTACCAGGTAAACCTAGCTCAAACACTACCAGGTAAACCTAGCTCAAACACTACCAGGTAAACCTAGCTGAAACACTACCAGGTAAACCTAGCTGAAACACTACCAGGTAAACCTAGCTGAAACACTACCAGGTTAACCTAGCTCAAACACTACCAGGTAAACCTAGCTCAAAAACTACCAGGTAAACCTAGCTGAAACACTACCAGGTAAACCTAGCTCAAACACTACCAGGTAAACCTAGCTCAAAAACTACCAGGTAAACCTAGCTCAAACACTACCAGGTAAACCTAGCTCAAACACTACCAGGTAAACCTAGCTCAAACACTACCAGGTAAACCTAGCTGAAATACTACCAGGCTCAAACACTACCAGGTAAACCTAGCTCAAACACTACCAGGTAAACCTAGATCAAACACTACCAGGTAAACCTAGCTCAAACACTACCAGGTGAAACCAAGCTGAAATACTACCAGGTAAACCTAGCTCAAACACTACCAGGTAAACCTAGCTCAAACACTACCAGGTAAACCTAGCTCAAACACTACCAGGTAAACCTAGCTCAAACACTACCAGGTAAACCTAGCTCAAACACTACCAGGTAAACCTAGCTCAAACACTACCAGGTAAACCTAGCTCAAACACTACCAGGTAAACCTAGCTCAAACACTACCAGGTAAACCTAGCTCAAACACTACCAGGCTCAAACACTACCAGGTAAACCTAGCTGAAATACTACCAGGCTCAAACACTACCAGGTAAACCTAGCTCAAACACTACCAGGTAAACCTAGCTGAAATACTACCAGGTAAACCTAGCTGAAATACTACCAGGTAAACCTAGCTCAAACACTACCAGGTAAACCTAGCTGAAATACTACCAGGCTCAAACACTACCAGGTAAACCTAGCTCAAACACTACCAGGTAAACCTAGCTCAAACACTACCAGGTAAACCTAGCTCAAACACTACCAGGTAAACCTAGCTCAAACACTACCAGGTAAACCTAGCTCAAACACTACCAGGTAAACCTAGCTCAAACACTACCAGGCTCAAACACTACCAGGTAAACCTAGCTGAAATACTACCAGGCTCAAACACTACCAGGTAAACCTAGCTGAAATACTACCAGGTAAACCTAGCTGAAATACTACCAGGTAAACCTAGCTCAAACACTACCAGGTAAACCTAGCTGAAATACTACCAGGCTCAAACACTACCAGGTAAACCTAGCTCAAACACTACCAGGTAAACCTAGCTCAAACACTACCAGGTAAACCTAGCTCAAACACTACCAGGTAAACCTAGCTCAAACACTACCAGGTAAACCTAGCTTAAACACTACCAGGTAAACCTAGCTCAAACACTACCAGGTAAACCTAGCTCAAACACTACCAGGTTAACCTAGCTCAAACACTACCAGGTTAACCTAGCTCAGACACTACCAGGTGAAACCAAGCTGAAATACTACCAGGTAAACCTAGCTCAAACACTACCAGGTAAACCTAGCTCAAACACTACCAGGTAAACCTAGCTCAAACACTACCAGGTAAACCTAGCTCAAACACTACCAGGTAAACCTAGCTCAAACACTACCAGGTTAACCTAGCTCAAACACTACCAGGTTAACCTAGCTCAAACACTACCAGGTAAACCTAGCTCAAACACTACCAGGTAAACCTAGCTCAAACACTACCAGGTAAACCTAGCTGAAATACTACCAGGCTCAAACACTACCAGGTAAACCTAGCTCAAACACTACCAGGTAAACCTAGCTGAAACACTACCAGGTAAACCTAGCTGAAATACTACCAGGTAAACCTAGCTCAAACACTACCAGGTAAACCTAGCTCAAAAACTACCAGGTAAACCTAGCTGAAATACTACCAGGTAAACCTAGCTCAAACACTACCAGGTAAACCTAGCTCAAAAACTACCAGGTAAACCTAGCTCAAACACTACCAGGTAAACCTAGCTCAAACACTACCAGGTAAACCTAGCTCAAACACTACCAGGTAAACCTAGCTCAAACACTACCAGGTAAACCTAGCTGAAATACTACCAGGCTCAAACACTACCAGGTAAACCTAGCTCAAACACTACCAGGTAAACCTAGATCAAACACTACCAGGTAAACCTAGATCAAACACTACCAGGTGAAACCAAGCTGAAATACTACCAGGTAAACCTAGCTCAAACACTACCAGGTAAACCTAGCTCAAACACTACCAGGTTAACCTAGCTCAAACACTACCAGGTTAACCTAGCTCAAACACTACCAGGTAAACCTAGCTCAAACACTACCAGGTAAACCTAGCTCAAACACTACCAGGTAAACCTAGCTCAAACACTACCAGGTAAACCTAGCTCAAACACTACCAGGTAAACCTAGCTCAAACACTACCAGGTAAACCTAGCTCAAACACTACCAGGCTCAAACACTACCAGGTAAACCTAGCTGAAATACTACCAGGCTCAAACACTACCAGGTAAACCTAGCTGAAATACTACCAGGTAAACCTAGCTGAAATACTACCAGGTAAACCTAGCTCAAACACTACCAGGTAAACCTAGCTGAAATACTACCAGGCTCAAACACTACCAGGTAAACCTAGCTCAAACACTACCAGGTAAACCTAGCTCAAACACTACCAGGTAAACCTAGCTCAAACACTACCAGGTAAACCTAGCTCAAACACTACCAGGTAAACCTAGCTCAAACACTACCAGGTAAACCTAGCTCAAACACTACCAGGCTCAAACACTACCAGGTAAACCTAGCTGAAATACTACCAGGCTCAAACACTACCAGGTAAACCTAGCTGAAATACTACCAGGTAAACCTAGCTGAAATACTACCAGGTAAACCTAGCTCAAACACTACCAGGTAAACCTAGCTGAAATACTACCAGGCTCAAACACTACCAGGTAAACCTAGCTCAAACACTACCAGGTAAACCTAGCTCAAACACTACCAGGTAAACCTAGCTCAAACACTACCAGGTAAACCTAGCTCAAACACTACCAGGTAAACCTAGCTCAAACACTACCAGGTAAACCTAGCTCAAACACTACCAGGCTCAAACACTACCAGGTAAACCTAGCTGA
The DNA here is from genome assembly GCF_023373465.1 of Oncorhynchus keta. Taxonomy (NCBI): domain Eukaryota; kingdom Metazoa; phylum Chordata; class Actinopteri; order Salmoniformes; family Salmonidae; genus Oncorhynchus; species Oncorhynchus keta. The sequence continues at coordinate 50,134,740 of NC_068445.1, read as the reverse complement.
AATACTACCAGGCTCAAACACTACCAGGTAAACCTAGCTGAAATACTACCAGGTAAACCTAGCTGAAATACTACCAGGTAAACCTAGCTCAAACACTACCAGGTAAACCTAGCTGAAATACTACCAGGCTCAAACACTACCAGGTAAACCTAGCTCAAACACTACCAGGTAAACCTAGCTCAAACACTACCAGGTAAACCTAGCTCAAACACTACCAGGTAAACCTAGCTCAAACACTACCAGGTAAACCTAGCTCAAACACTACCAGGTAAACCTAGCTCAAACACTACCAGGTAAACCTAGCTCAAACACTACCAGGTAAACCTAGCTCAAACACTACCAGGTTAACCTAGCTCAGACACTACCAGGTGAAACCAAGCTGAAATACTACCAGGTAAACCTAGCTCAAACACTACCAGGTAAACCTAGCTCAAACACTACCAGGCTCAAACACTACCAGGTAAACCTAGCTCAAACACTACCAGGTAAACCTAGCTCAAACACTACCAGGTTAACCTAGCTCAAACACTACCAGGTTAACCTAGCTCAAACACTACCAGGTAAACCTAGCTCAAACACTACCAGGTAAACCTAGCTCAAACACTACCAGGTAAACCTAGCTCAAACACTACCAGGCTCAAACACTACCAGGTAAACCTAGCTCAAACACTACCAGGTAAACCTAGCTCAAACACTACCAGGTAAACCTAGCTGAAACACTACCAGGTAAACCTAGCTCAAACACTACCAGGTAAACCTAGCTCAAATACTACCAGGTAAACCTAGCTGAAATACTACCAGGTAAACCTAGCTCAAACACTACCAGGTAAACCTAGCTCAAAACTACCAGGTAAACCTAGCTCAAACACTACCAGGTAAACCTAGCTCAAACACTACCAGGTAAACCTAGCTCAAACACTACCAGGTAAACCTAGCTCAAACACTACCAGGTAAACCTAGCTGAAATACTACCAGGCTCAAACACTACCAGGTAAACCTAGCTCAAACACTACCAGGTAAACCTAGATCAAACACTACCAGGTAAACCTAGATCAAACACTACCAGGTGAAACCAAGCTGAAATACTACCAGGTAAACCTAGCTCTAGCTCAAACACTACCAGGTAAACCTAGCTCAAACACTACCAGGTAAACCTAGCTCAAACACTACCAGGTAAACCTAGCTCAAACACTACCAGGGTAAACCAGGTAAACCTAGCTCAAACACTACCAGGTAAACCTAGCTCAAACACTACCAGGTAAACCTAGCTCAAACACTACCAGGTAAACCTAGCTCAAACACTACCAGGTAAACCTAGCTCAAACACTACCAGGTAAACCTAGCTCAAACACTACCAGGCTCAAACACTACCAGGTAAACCTAGCTGAAATACTACCAGGCTCAAACACTACCAGGTAAACCTAGCTGAAATACTACCAGGTAAACCTAGCTGAAATACTACCAGGTAAACCTAGCTCAAACACTACCAGGTAAACCTAGCTGAAATACTACCAGGCTCAAACACTACCAGGTAAACCTAGCTCAAACACTACCAGGTAAACCTAGCTCAAACACTACCAGGTAAACCTAGCTCAAACACTACCAGGCTCAAACACTACCAGGTAAACCTAGCTGAAATACTACCAGGCTCAAACACTACCAGGTAAACCTAGCTCAAACACTACCAGGTAAACCTAGCTCAAACACTACCAGGCTCAAACACTACCAGGTAAACCTAGCTGAAATACTACCAGGCTCAAACACTACCAGGTAAACCTAGCTGAAATACTACCAGGTAAACCTAGCTCAAACACTACCAGGTAAACCTAGCTGAAATACTACCAGGCTCAAACACTACCAGGTAAACCTAGCTCAAACACTACCAGGTAAACCTAGCTCAAACACTACCAGGTAAACCTAGCTCAAACACTACCAGGTAAACCTAGCTCAAACACTACCAGGTAAACCTAGCTTAAACACTACCAGGTAAACCTAGCTCAAACACTACCAGGTAAACCTAGCTCAAACACTACCAGGTTAACCTAGCTCAAACACTACCAGGTTAACCTAGCTCAGACACTACCAGGTGAAACCAAGCTGAAATACTACCAGGTAAACCTAGCTCAAACACTACCAGGTAAACCTAGCTCAAACACTACCAGCTAAACCTAGCTCAAACACTACCAGGTAAACCTAGCTCAAACACTACCAGGTAAACCTAGCTCAAACACTACCAGGTTAACCTAGCTCAAACACTACCAGGTTAACCTAGCTCAAACACTACCAGGTTAACCTAGCTCAAACACTACCAGGTAAACCTAGCTCAAACACTACCAGGTTAACCTAGCTCAAACACTACCAGGTTAACCTAGCTCAAACACTACCAGGTTAACCTAGCTCAAACACTACCAGGTTAACCAGGTCAAAACTACCAGGTTAACCTAGCTCAAACACTACCAGGTTAACCTAGCTCAAACACTACCAGGTAAACCTAGCTCAAACACTACCAGGTTAACCTAGCTCAAACACTACCAGGTTAACCTAGCTCAAACACTACCAGGTTAACCTAGCTCAAACACTACCAGGTAAACCTAGCTCAAACACTACCAGGTAAACCTAGCTCAAACACTACCAGGTAAACCTAGCTCAAACACTACCAGGTAAACCTAGCTGAAACACTACCAGGTAAACCTAGCTCAAACACTACCAGGTAAACCTAGCTGAAACACTACCAGGTAAACCTAGCTCAAACACTACCAGGTAAACCTAGCTCAAACACTACCAGGTAAACCTAGCTCAAACACTACCAGGTAAACCTAGCTCAAACACTACCAGGTAAACCTAGCTCAAACACTACCAGGTAAACCTAGCTCAAACACTACCAGGTTAACCTAGCTCAAACACTACCAGGTAAACCTAGCTCAAACACTACCAGGTAAACCTAGCTCAAACACTACCAGGTAAACCTAGCTCAAACACTACCAGGTAAACCTAGCTCAAACACTACACTGTGCTGATAATGGGCCTATGTAGATATTCCATAAAAAATCTTCAGTTTCCAGCTACAATAGTCATTTACAACATTAACAATGTCTACACTGTATTTCTGATCAATTTGATGTTATTTTAATGGCAAAAAATGTGCTTTTCAAATCAAAGTTTATTTGTCACGTGCGCCGAATACAGTGAAATGCTTATTTACAGGCTCCAACCAATAGTGGAAAAAATGTGTTAGGTGAACAATAGGTAAGTAAAGAAATAAAACAACAGTAAAAAATGACTCGGCTCCCCTGCCTGTTCGGGCGGCGCTCGGCGGTCGTCGTCGTCGGTCTACTAGCCGCCACCGATCCCCTTTTCTGTTTGTTTGGTCTTATTGGTTGCACCAGTCTCTTATTTAGTTTTTTGATTCAGTCTATTTAAGCCTGTTTTTGTGCGGGCTTGTTTTCTGTTAGTCAGGTTGTGCGTGTAGTGTTCCTGTCCGTTTGTGCCCTGTGTTGGGTTGGACATTTTGATCATTTTCGCCTGTTGTTTTGGGCGTTAGCATTTGGAAACCGAAATAAAGTCCGGTTTTCCCAGTATCCTCTGCTCTCTGCGTTTGACTCCGCACCCACCACTCCAGGCGTTGTGACAGCTATATACAGTAGAGGGGCTATATACAGTAGAGGGGCTATCTATATACAGTAGAGGGGCTATATACAGTAGAGGGGCTATATACAGTAGAGGGGCTATATACAGTAGAGGGGCTATATACAGTAGAGGGGCTATATACAGTAGCGAGGCTATATACAGTAGAGAGGCTATATAGGGTAGAGAGGCTATATACAGACACTGGTTAGTCAGGCTGATTGAGGTAGTATGTACATGTAGATATGGTTAAAGTGACTATGTATATATGATGAACAGAGAGTAGCAGTAGCGTAAAAGAGGGTTAGGTGGGTGGTGGGACACAATGCAGATGGCCCGGTTAGCCAATCTGTGGGAGCACTGGTTGGTCGGCCCAATAGAGGTAGTATGTACATGAATGTACAGTTAAAGTGACTATGCATATATGATAAACAGAGAGTGGCAGCAGTGTAGAAAGAGGGGTTTGCGGGGGGGAGGCACACAATGCAAATAGTCTGGGTAGCCATTTAGGGCTTTTCTTTCAAAAACAAGGACATTTCTAAGTGACCCCAAACTTTTGAACGATAGTGTACATGTAGGTAGAGTTGTTAAAGTGACGATGCATAGATGACAACAGAGAGTAGCAGTATTGTAAAAGAGAGAGGGGGGGTAATGCAAATAGTCTGGGTAGCCGTTTGATTAGATCTGCAGGAGTCTTATGGCTTGGGGGTAGAAGCCGTTTAGAAGCCTTTTGGTCCTAGAGTTGGCGCTCCGGTACCGCTTGCCGTGCGGCAGCAGATGGAGTCTATGACTAGGGTGGCAATTGACAATTTTTTGGGGACAATCGTTGACAATTTTTAGGGCCTTCCTCTGACACCGCCTGGTATAGAGGTCCTGGCTGGCAGGAAGCTTGGCCGTGCGCACTACCCTCTGTAGTGCCTTACGGTTGAAGGCCGGGCAGTTGCCATACCAGACAGTTATGGAACCAGTCAGGATGCTCTCGATGGTGCAGCTGTAGAACCTTTTGAGGATCTGAGTCCCCATACCAAATCTTTTCAGTCTCCTGAGGGGGAATAGGTTTTGTCGTGCCCTCTTCATGACTGTCTTGGTGTGTTTGGACCATGATGGTTTGTTGGTGATGTGGACACCAAGGAACTTGAAACTCTCAACCTGCTCCACTACAGCCCCGTTGATGAGAATGTGTTATTTTTCCTGTAGTCCATGATCAGCTCCTTTGTCTTGCTGACGTTGAGGGAGAGGTTGTTACCCTGGTACCACCGGGCCAGGTCTCTGACCTTCTCCCTATAGACGGTCTCATCGTTGTCGGTTATCAGTCCTACCACTTAATGATGGTTTTGGAGTCGTGCCTGGCTATGCAGTAGTGAGTGAACAGGGTGTACAGCAGGGGACTAAGCCGCACCCCTGAGGGGACACAGTCAGAACCTGACTGTGTCTGTGCCTCTCAGGAAAATAACCTCACTCTCAACGTCAACAAAACTAAGGAGATGATTGTGAACTTCAGGAAACAGCAGAGGGAACACCCCCCTATCCACATCGATGGAACAGTAGTGGAGAGGGTAGCTAGTTTTAAGTTCCTCGGTGTACACATCACGGACAAACTGAATTGGTCCACTCACACAGACAGCGTCGTGAAGAAGGCGCAGCAGCGCCTCTTCAACCTCAGGAGGCTGGAGAAATTTGGCTTGTCACCAAAAGCACTCAAACTTCTACAGTTGCACAATCGAGAGCATCCTGTCGGGCTGTATCACCTGGTACGGCAACTGCTCCGCCCACAACCGTAAGGCTCTCCAGAGGGTAGTGAGGTCTGCACAACGCATCACCGGGGGCAAACTACCTGCCCTCCAGGACACCTACACCACCTGATGTTACAGGAAGGCCATAAAGATCATCAAGGACAACAACCACCCGAGCCACTGCCTGTTCCCCCGCTAGCATCCAGAAGGCGAGGTCAGTACAGGTGCATCAAAGCTGGGACCGAGAGACTGAAAAACAGCTTCTATCTCAAGGCCATCAGACTGTTAAACAGCCACCACTAACATTGAGTGGCTGCTGCCAACACACTGTCATTGACACTGACTCAACTCCAGCCACTTTAATAATGGGAATTGATGGGAAATGATGTAAATATATCACTAGCCACTTTAAACAATGCTACCTTATATAATGTTACTTACCCTACATTATTCATCTCATATGCATATGTATATACTGTACTCTATATCATCTACTGCATCTTTATGTAATACATGTATCACTAGCCACTTTAACTATGCCACTTTGTTTACTTTGTCTACATACTCATCTCATATGTATATACTGTACTCGATACCATCTACTGTATGCTGCTCTGTACCATCACTCATTCATATATCCTTATGTACATATTCTGTATCCCCTTACACTGTGTATAAGACAGTAGTTTTGGAATTGTTAGTTAGATTACTTGTTGGTTATTACTGCATTGTCGGAACTAGAAGCACAAGCATTTCGCTACACTCGCATTAACATCTGCTAACCATGTGTATGTGACGAATAAAATTTGATTTGATTTGCTTACTACTGAGTAGCAGCACCCTGATCCGTCCTGTATAGTACTGAGGAAGACTGAGAACCTGACCCACAACAAACAACACATATATTTCTCTGTTCCTCCTGAGGTCAATGGACTGCAGTGGAATTTTGTTTGTGTTTGTGTGTGTCTCAAATGACGTTCCTCTCTGAGTTTCAGGTACAGGGTCTAGAGTGGAGGGTGTCTCTGTTAACCTCTTCTCTCTGTGTTTTAGTTGGAGGGTGTCTCTGTTAACCTCTTCTCTGTGTTTTAGTTGGAGGGTGTCTCTGTTAACCTCTTCTTCTCTCTGTGTTTTAGTTGGAGGGTGTCTCTGTTAACCTCTTCTCTCTGTGTTTTAGTTGGAGGGTGTCTCTGTTAACCTCTTCTCTCTGTGTTTTAGTTGGAGGGTGTCTCTGTTAACCTCTTCTCTCTGTGTTTTAGTTGGAGGGTGTCTCTGTTAACCTCTTCTCTCTGTGTTTTAGTTGGAGGGTGTCTCTGTTAACCTCTTCTTCTCTCTGTGTTTTAGTTGGAGGGTGTCTCTGTTAACCTCTTCTCTCTGTGTTTTAGTTGGAGGGTGTCTCTGTTAACCTCTTCTCTCTGTGTTTTAGTTGGAGGGTGTCTCTGTTAACCTCTTCTTCTCTCTGAGTTTTAGTTGGAGGGTGTCTCTGTTAACCTCTTCTCTCTGTGTTTTAGTTGGAGGGTGTCTCTGTTAACCTCTTCTCTCTGTGTTTTAGTTGGAGGGTGTCTCTGTTAACCTCTTCTTCTCTCTATGTTTTAGGTGCAGGGTCTGGAGTGGATGGTGTCTCTGTACAACAATAATCTGAATGGTATCCTGGCTGATGAGATGGGGCTGGGCAAGACCATCCAGACCATCGCCCTCATTACATACCTCATGGAACACAAGAGACTCAACGGACCCTACCTCATCATCGTTCCACTATCGTATGTTACCTCCTTATTATAACCCTGCCCACTAACCCCTGACCCTACCTCACCATCATTCCACTATCGTATGTTACCTCCTTATTATAACCCTGCCCACTAACCCCTGACCCTACCTCACCATCATTCCACTATCGTATGTTACCTCCTTATTATAACCCTGCCCACTAACCCCTGACCCTACCTCACCATCATTCCACTATCGTATGTTACCTCCTTATTATAACCCTGCCCACTAACCCCTGACCCTACCTCACCATCATTCCACTATCATATGTTACCTCCTTATTATAACCCTGCCCACTAACCCCTGACCCTACCTCACCATCATTCCACTATCGTATGTTTCCTCCCTGCTTGTTTCATGGGTCTCAGCTAAAGAAGAACATTGCTTTTATATTACAAACAGTTTTATCATCAGTCTGTTTACTAAAACTAGTCATGGCTCTTAAAGGCCCAGTGCATTCAAAAATGTGATTTTCTGTATTTTATATATATATTTTTCCACACTGAAGTTGTAATAATACTGTGAAATTGTGAAAATGATGCTAGTTGTGTTTTAGTGTTGTAGTGTGTGATGGCTCCATTCCTCAACCCACCAGCAGAGCAGACCACGTTAGCTGTGTCTTTTGTCTTGTTGTTTATTACGATCCCCATTAGCTGTTGCAGTACCTACTCTTCCTGGGGTCCGCATGAAGCTTGACATAATACAGAACATTAATAGACATTAAGAGCTCAAGGAAAGAACTAGTTAAATGTAAAACAATAAGAATATAACTAAAAGGTTCTGTACTGACACAATACATAGAAAGAAAACAGAGGCCTATTAAAACACAAATACCTGATGTATGGCCTCCTGAGTAGTGGAGGGTAAAAGGCATCGCATTGTTGAGGCGTCATTTGTGCTGTGTGCCGTAATATGAAGGACCCGTCAAGCCAGCCTATTACATATAATGTAAACTCTCATTTCAAATTAAACCAAATATTTTGCACTGAAACAACACTGTTTCAATATCATTTTCAGCCAATTTACAAGCAAATACTTTATAAATGAATTGTTACAAATCAGCTCGTCAACTAGCCTACTATTGTTATCCCTAGTAGCCTGCTAACGTTACATTAACACTGCATGAGTCAGCCAGTTGCTATCAACACCTAGCTTGCAGCTACATTGAAGTACACCAACATTTTGGAAATACTGAATGCCATCTAACCAGTTATCAAATAATGGTATCAGTATATGCAGTTATCTTAGCCAGCAAGCCAGCCATCTAAAGTTAGTTAGTTTAACATGCCAGCTAGCCTAGCCAGTTTACGAGTATAAGAAGCTGTTCAGCAGTCTAATGGCTTGGGGGTAGAAGCTGTTCAGCAGTCTAATGGCTTGGGGGTAGAAGCTGTTCAGCAGTCTAATGGCTTGGGGGTAGAAGCTGTTCAGCAGTCTATTGGCTTGGGAATAGAAGCTGTTCAGCATTCTAATGGCTTGGGGGTAGAAGCTGTTCAGCAGTCTGATGGCTTGGGGGTAGAAGCTGTTCATCAGTCTAATGGCTTGGGGATAGAAGCTGTTCATCAGTCTAATGGCTTGGGGATAGAAGCTGTTCATCAGTCTAATGGCTTGGGAGTAGAAGCTGTTCATCAGTCTAATGGCTTGGGGGTAGAAGCTGTTCATCAGTCTAATGGCTTGGGGTAGAAGCTGTTCATCAGTCTAATGGCTTGGTGGTAGAAGCTGTTCAGCATTCTAATGGCTTGGGGGTAGAAGCTGTTCAGCAGTCTAATGGCTTGGGGGTAGAAGCTGTTCATCAGTCTAATGGCTTGGGGGTAGAAGCTGTTCAGCAGTCTAATGGCTTGGGAATAGAAGCTGTTCAGCATTCTAATGGCTTGGGGTAGAAGCTGTTCAGCAGTCTAATGGCTTGGGGTAGAAGCTGTTCATCAGTCTAATGGCTTGGGGGTAGAAGCTGTTCAGCAGTCTAATGGCTTGGGAATAGAAGCTGTTCAGCATTCTAATGGCTTGGGGGTAGAAGCTGTTCAGCAGTCTGATGGCTTGGGGATAGAAGCTGTTCATCAGTCTAATGGCTTGGGGGTAGAAGCTGTTCATCAGTCTAATGGCTTGGGGGTAGAAGCTGTTCATCAGTCTAATGGCTTGGTGGTAGAAGCTGTTCAGCATTCTAATGGCTTGGGGGTAGAAGCTGTTCAGCAGTCTAATGGCTTGGGGGTAGAAGCTGTTCATCAGTCTAATGGCTTGGGGGTAGAAGCTGTTCAGCAGTCTAATGGCTTGGGAATAGAAGCTGTTCAGCATTCTAATGGCTTGGGGGTAGAAGCTGTTCAGCAGTCTAATGGCTTGGGGGTAGAAGCTGTTCATCAGTCTAATGGCTTGGGGGTAGAAGCTGTTCAGCAGTCTGATGGCTTGGGGGTAGAAGCTGTTCAGCAGTCTGATGGCTTGGGGATAGAAGCTGTTCAGCAGTCTAATGGCTTGGGGGTAGAAGCTGTTCAGCAGTCTAATGGCTTGGGGGTAGAAGCTGTTCAGCAGTCTATTGGCTTGGGAATAGAAGCTGTTCAGCATTCTAATGGCTTGGGGGTAGAAGCTGTTCAGCAGTCTGATGGCTTGGGGGTAGAAGCTGTTCAGCAGTCTGATGGCTTGGGGGTAGATGTTGTTCAGCAGTCTAATGACTTGGGGGTAGATGTTGACCTCGAGACGTGTAGTCCACTTGTCATTCCAATCTCCTTTGCATTAGCGTAGCCTCTTCTGTAGCCTGTCAACTATGTGTCTGTCTATCCCTGTTCTCTCCTCTCTGCACAGACCATACAAACGCTCCACACCGCGTGGCCGCGGCCACCCTAATCTGGTGGTCCCAGCGCGCACGACCCACGTGGAGTTCCAGGTCTCCGGTAGCCTCTGGAACTGCCGATCTGCGGCCAACAAGGCAGAGTTCATCTCAGCCTATGCCTCCCTCCAGTCCCTCGACTTCTTGGCACTGACGGAAACATGGATCACCACAGATAACACTGCTACTCCTACTGCTCTCTCTTCGTCCGCCCACGTGTTCTCGCACACCCCGAGAGCTTCTGGTCAGCGGGGTGGTGGCACCGGGATCCTCATCTCTCCCAAGTGGTCATTCTCTCTTTCTCCCCTTACCCATCTGTCTATCGCCTCCTTTGAATTCCATGCTGTCACAGTTACCAGCCCTTTCAAGCTTAACATCCTTATCATTTATCGCCCTCCAGGTCCACTCGGAGAGTTCATCAATGAGCTTGATGCCTTGATAAGCTCCTTTCCTGAGGACGGCTCACCTCTCACAGTTCTGGGCGACTTTAACCTCCCCACGTCTACCTTTGACTCATTCCTCTCTGCCTCCTTCTTTCCACTCCTCTCCTCTTTTGACCTCACCCTCTCACCTTCCCCACTACTCACTAGGCAGGCAATACGCTCAACCTCATCTTTACTAGATGCTGTTCTTCCACTAACCTCATTGCAACTCCCCTCCAAGTCTCCGACCACTACCTTGTATCCTTTTCCCTCTCGCTCTCATCCAACACTTCCCACACTGCCCCTACTCGGATGGTATCGCGCCGTCCCAACCTTCGCTCTCTCTCCCCCGCTACTCTCTCCTCTTCCATCCTATCATCTCTTCCAATCTGCTCAAACCTTCTCCAACCTATCTCCTGATTCTGCCTCCTCAACCCTCCTCTCCTCCCTTTCTGCCTCCTTTGACTCTCTATGTCCCCTATCCTCCAGGCCGGCTCGGTCCTCCCCTCCCGCTCCGTGGCTCGACGACTCATTGCGAGCTCACAGAACAGGGCTCCGGGCAGCCGAGCGGAAATGGAGGAAAACTCGCCTCCCTGCGGACCTGGCATCCTTTCACTCCCTCCTCTCTACATTTTCCTCCTCTGTCTCTGCTGCTAAAGCCACTTTCTTCCACTCTAAATTCCAAGCATCTGCCTCTAACCCTAGGAAGCTCTTTGCCACCTTCTCCTCCCTCCTGAATCCCCCCCCCCTCCTCCCTCTCTGCAGATGACTTCGTCAACCATTTTGAAAAGAAGGTTGACGACATCCGATCCTCGTTTGCTAAGTCAAACGACACCGCTGGTTCTGCTCACACTGCCCTACCCTGTGCTCTGACCTCTTTCTCCCCTCTCTCTCCAGATGAAATCTCGCGTCTTGTGACGGCCGGCCGCCCAACAACCTGCCCGCTTGACCCTATCCCCTCCTCTCTTCTCCAGACCATTTCCGGAGACCTTCTCCCTTACCTCACCTCGCTCATCAACTCATCCCTGACCGCTGGCTACGTCCCTTCCGTCTTCAAGAGAGCGAGAGTTGCACCCCTTCTGAAAAAACCTACACTCGATCCCTCCGATGTCAACAACTACAGACCAGTATCCCTTCTTTCTTTTCTCTCCAAAACTCTTGAACGTGCCGTCCTTGGCCAGCTCTCCCGCTATCTCTCTCAGAATGACCTTCTTGATCCAAATCAGTCAGGTTTCAAGACTAGTCATTCAACTGAGACTGCTCTTTTTGTATCACGGAGGCGCTCCGCACCGCTAAAGCTAACTCTCTCTCCTCTGCTCTCATCCTTCTAGACCTATCGGCTGCCTTCGATACTGTGAACCATCAGATCCTCCTCTCCACCCTCTCCAAGTTGGGCATCTCCGGCGCGGCCCACGCTTGGATTGCGTCCTACCTGACAGGTCGCTCCTACCAGGTGGCGTGGCGAGAATCTGTCTCCTCACCACGCGCTCTCACCACTGGTGTCCCCCAGGGCTCTGTTCTAGGCCCTCTCCTATTCTCGCTATACACCAAGTCACTTGGCTCTGTCATAACCTCACATGGTCTCTCCTATCATTGCTATGCAGACGACACACAATTAATCTTCTCCTTTCCCCTTCTGATGACCAGGTGGCGAATCGCATCTCTGCATGTCTGGCAGACATATCAGTGTGGATGACGGATCACCACCTCAAGCTGAACCTTGGCAAGACGGAGCTGCTCTTCCTCCCGGGAAGGACTGCCCGTTCCATGATCTCGCCATCACGGTTGACAACTCCATTGTGTCCTCCTCCCAGAGCGCTAAGAACCTTGGCGTGATCCTGGACAACACCCTGTCGTTCTCAACTAACATCAAGGCGGTGGCCCGTTCCTGTAGGTTCATGCTCTACAACATCCGCAGAGTACGACCCTGCCTCACACAGGAAGCGGCGCAGGTCCTAATCCAGGCACTTGTCATCGCCCGTCTGGATTACTGCAACTCGCTGTTGGCTGGGCTCCCTGCCTGTGCCATTAAACCCCTACAACTCATCCAGAACGCCGCAGCCCGTCTGGTGTTCAACCTTCCCAAGTTCTCCCACGTCACCCCGCTCCTCCGCTCTCTCCACTGGCTTCCAGTTGAAGCTCGCATCCGCTACAAGACCATGGTGCTTGCCTACCGAGCTGTGAGGGGAACGGCACCTCAGTACCTCCAGGCTCTGATCAGGCCCTACACCCAAACAAGGGCACTGCGTTCATCCACCTCTGGCCTGCTCGCCTCCCTACCACTGAGGAAGTACAGTTCCCGCTCAGCCCAGTCAAAACTGTTCGCTGCTCTGGCCCCCAATGGTGGAACAAACTTCCTCACGACGCCAGGACAGCGGAGTCAATCACCACCTTCCGGAGACACCTGAAACGCCACCTCTTTAAGGAATACCTAGGATAGGATAAGTAATCCTTCTCACCCCCCTTTTAAGATTTAGATGCACTATTGTAAAGTGACTGTTCCACTGGATGTCATAAGGTGAATGCACCAATTTGTAAGTCGCTCTGGATAAGAGCGTCTGCTAAATGACTTAAATGTAAATGTAATGTTGTTCAGCAGTCTAATGACTTGGGGGTGGAAGCTGTTCAGCAGTCTGATGGCTTGGTGATAGAAGCTGTTCAGCAGTCTAATGGCTTGGAGGTAGAAACTGTTCAGCAGTCTGATGGCTTCGGGGTGGAAGCTGTTCAGCAGTCTGATGGCTTGGGGGTAGAAGCTGTTCAGCAGTCTGATGGCTTGGGGGTAGAAGCTGTTCAGCAGTCTAATGGCTTGGGGATAGAAGCTGTTAAACCTCTTAGTCCGCCCCATCCCGCATGCGGGATCGTGACTACAGCCTCAAGCTCATTACCATAACGCAACATTAGCGATTTCTATAAATTGCAAATGAAATGAAATAAATATGCCTGCTCTCAAGCTTATCATTTTCTTAACAATCCTGTCGTCTCAGATTTTCAAAATATGCTTTAGAACCAGAGAAAATCAATAATTTGTGTAAGAGTGGTGATAGCTAGCTTAGCATTTAGCGTTAGCATTTAGCACGCAACATATTCACAAAAACCAGCAAAGGGATCAAATAAAATAATTTACCTTTGAAGAACTTCAGATGTTTCAATGAGGAGACTCTCAGTTACATAGCAGATGTCCAGTTTTTCCTGAAAGATGCTTGTGTAGGACACAACGTTCCGTTTTGTTACTATGCATTTGGCTACCGAAACTAACCGAAAATTCAGTCACCTACACGTCGAACTTTTTCCGAATTAACTCCATAATATCGACTGAAACATGGAAAACGTTGTTTGAATCAATCCTCAAGGTGTTTTGTCATATATCTCTTCATTGAAATGCCAGTCCTAGAAGCCTGCATTCTTCTCTGATTCGGATGGAAAAATACTGGTAGGTGACTTTTGCGCACCAATTTCCACACAGACACCGTGCGGGACCCCTGGTAAATGTAGTCTCTGATGGTCAATCTTCCAATGATATGCCTACAAATACGTCACAATGCTGCAGACACCTTGGGGAAACGCTAGAAAGTGTCCGTTCATTCCTGTCGCATTCACAGCCATATAAGGCGATCATGGAAAACGTACCCTCAAAAATCCTGTTCATTTCCTGGTCGCTCAAACATCTTGGTTTTGCCTGTAGCTTTAGTTCTATGGCACTCACAGTGAAAATCTTTGCAGTTCTGGAAACGTCAGAGTGTCTTCTTTCCAAAACTATCAATTCCAAGCATAGTCGAGCATCTTTTCGTGACAAAATATTGCGCTTAAAACGGGCACGTGTTTTTATCCAAAAATGAAATACTGCCCCTATAGGACTAACAGGTTAACCTCTCTTGGGTAGGGGGCAGTATTTTCACGTCCGGATGAAAAGCGTGCCCAAAGTAAACTGCCTGTTACTCAGGCCCAGAAGGTAGGATATGCATATAATCAGTAGATTTGGATAGAAAACACTCTAAAGTTTCTAAAACGGTTAAAATAATGTCTGTGAGTATAGCGGAACCGATATGGCAGGCGAAACCCCGAGGACAAACCATCCCCCCAAAAACAAAATTCAGCCTACAATTATTTTCAATGGCTGTCACTTTTATTATAAGGCAAAGTCCTCCCAGATTGCAGTTTCTAGGGCTTCCACTAGATGTCAACAGTCTTAACCTCTTGAACTTACCCATCCCGTATCCGGGATCGTGAATACAGCCTCAGGCTCATTACCATAACGCAACGTTAACGATTTCTAAAAATCGCAAATGAAATGAAATAAATATGCCTGCTCTCAAGCTTAGCCTTTTCTTAACAGCACTTTCATCTCAGATTTTCAAAATATGCTTTTGAACCATAGAAAATCAAGCATTTATGGAAGAGTTTTGATAGCTATTGTAGCATTTAGCGTAGCATTTAGCACGCAACATTTTCACAAAAACCAGAAAACCAATCAAATAAAATAATTTACCTTTGAAGAACTTCGAATGTTTTCAATGAGGAGGCTCTCAGTTACATAGCAAATGTCCAGTTTTTCCTGAAAGATTCTTTGTGTAGGACAAATCGCTCCGTTTTGTACATCACATTTGGCTACCGAAACGAACCGAAAATTCAGTCACCAAAACGTCAAACTTTTTTCCAAATTAACTCCATAATATCGACTGAAACATGGCAAACGTTGTTTAGAATCAATCCTCAAGGTGTTTTTTCACATATCTCTTCATTGATATGCCGTTCGTGGAAGTCTGCTTTCGTCTCAGAATCCCATGGAAAAATACCAGCAGCTGAGTTTTGCGCACCAATTTCCACGCAGGACACCAGGCGGACACCTGGCAAATGTAGTCTCTTATGGTCAATCTTCCAATGATATGCCTACAAATACGTCACAATGCTGCAGACACCTTGGGGAAACGATAGATAGGGCAGGCTCATTCCTGTCGCATTCACAGCCATATAAGGAGACAATGAAAAACAAAGCCTTCAAAAATCCTGCTCATTTCCTGGTGGCAGTTTCATCTTGGTTTTGCCTGAAGCTTCTGTTCTAGGGCACTCACAGTGAATATCTTTGCAGTTCTGGAAACGTCAGAGTGTTTTCTTTCCAAAGCTATCAATTCCATGCATAGTCGAGCATCTTTTTGTGACAAAATATTGCGCTTAAAACGGGCACGTCTTTTTATCCAAAAATGAAATAGCGCCCCCCTAGTAGCTTCAACTGGTTTTAAGAAAGAGTTTCAGGCTGGTTTTTGGAAAAATTAGCCAGAAATTTTTGTTTTTCTAGGTGGCTCCCATTTTGGCTGTAGTGTTTCCAAGCGCATGGAAGAGAGCGCGTTCTTTGGTATTTTTCTCCGGTAAAGACAATAACGATTCTCCATCTTAACTTGTATCATTTATTTACGTATTAGGGTACCTAAGGTTTGATTATAAACGTTGTTTGACTTGTTTGGATAAGTTTATTAGTAACGTTTGAGATTAATTTTGTATGCATTTTGATGGAGGGAAACTGGGTGGATTATTGACCGAAGCCCCTCATGTAAAACAACAGAACTAGTAGAGAGTAGACGAGTCAGTCCGCAGCACCGTTGGATTCCTCTCATGTAAAACAACAGAACTAGTAGAGAGTAGACGAGTCAGTCCGCAGCACCGTTGGATTCCCCTCATGTAAAACAACAGAACTAGTAGAGAGTAGACGAGTCAGTCCGCAGCACCGTTGGATTCCCCTCATGTAAAACAACAGAACTAGTAGAGAGTAGACGAGTCAGTCCGTAGCACCGTTGGATTCCCCTCATGTAAAACAACAGAACTAGTAGAGAGTAGACGAGTCAGTCCGCAGCACCGTTGGATTCCCCTCATGTAAAACAACAGAACTAGTAGAGAGTAGACGAGTCAGTCCGCAGCACCGTTGGATTCCCCTCATGTAAAACAACAGAACTAGTAGAGAGTAGACGAGTCAGTCCGCAGCACCGTTGGATTCCTCTCATGTAAAACAACAGAACTAGTAGAGAGTAGACGAGTCAGTCCGCAGCACCGTTGGATTCCTCTCATGTAAAACAACAGAACTAGTAGAGAGTAGACGAGTCAGTCCGCAGCACCGTTGGATTCCCCTCATGTAAAACAACAGAACTAGTAGAGAGTAGACGAGTCAGTCCGCAGCACCGTTGGATTCCCCTCATGTAAAACAACAGAACTAGTAGAGAGTAGACGAGTCAGTCCGTAGCACCGTTGGATTCCCCTCATGTAAAACAACAGAACTAGTAGAGAGTAGACGAGTCAGTCCGCAGCACCGTTGGATTCCCCTCATGTAAAACAACAGAACTAGTAGAGAGTAGACGAGTCAGTCCGCAGCACCGTTGGATTCCTCTCATGTAAAACAACAGAACTAGTAGAGAGTAGACGAGTCAGTCCGCAGCACCGTTGGACTCCTCTCATGTAAAACAACAGAACTAGTAGAGAGTAGACGAGTCAGTCCGCAGCACCGTTGGATTCCTCTCATGTAAAACAACAGAACTAGTAGAGAGTAGACGAGTCAGTCCGCAGCACCGTTGGATTCCTCTCATGTAAAACAACAGAACTAGTAGAGAGTAGACGAGTCAGTCCGGAGCACCGTTGGATTCCCCTCATGTAAAACAACAGAACTAGTAGAGAGTAGACGAGTCAGTCCGGAGCACCGTTGGATTCCCCTCATGTAAAACAACAGAACTAGTAGAGAGTAGACGAGTCAGTCCGGAGCACCGTTGGATTCCTCTCATGTAAAACAACAGAACTAGTAGAGAGTAGACGAGTCAGTCCGCAGCACCGTTGGATTCCCCTCATGTAAAACAACAGAACTAGTAGAGAGTAGACGAGTCAGTCCGGAGCACCGTTGGATTCCTCTCATGTAAAACAACAGAACTAGTAGAGAGTAGACGAGTCAGTCCGGAGCACCGTTGGATTCCCCTCATGTAAAACAACAGAACTAGTAGAGAGTAGACGAGTCAGTCCGGAGCACCGTTGGATTCCTCTCATGTAAAACAACAGAACTAGTAGAGAGTAGACGAGTCAGTCCGCAGCACCGTTGGATTCCCCTCATGTAAAACAACAGAACTAGTAGAGAGTAGACGAGTCAGTCCGCAGCACCGTTGGATTCCCCTCGTGTAAAACAACAGAACTAGTAGAGAGTAGACGAGTCAGTCCGGAGCACTGTTGGATTCCCCTCGTGTAAAACATGAGCTAAGTTGTTCCTACATTTCAGAGTGTCTCTGATCTCTCTGTCCTCCAGGACTCTGTCCAACTGGGTCTATGAGCTGGATAAATGGTCTCCGTCCGTTGTGAAGATTTCCTACAAGGTGAGAGTCATCATTTTCCTTTTCATCAGTCCTTTCTTCTTCCCCTCCACGGGTAGCGTACTCTGGGTGCATCCCAAGAATATCTCCTTACACCTGAAGTGTGCACTCGTTCATTAGCCTATGTCTTCTGTCTGACTCTCCTGTGTTACAGGGGACCCCTGCTATGAGACGAGGCCTGGTGGCTCAGCTCCGCAGTGGGAAGTTCAATGTCCTCCTCACCACCTACGAGTACATAATTAAGGACAAACAGATCCTGGCCAAGGTATCCATTCCTTCTTCCCCTCACACCCCTCCTTCCTTCACTTTCCTCTCTCCCCCTAAGGTAGGACAGAAATATTCTCCTCCTCCCTAACCCTCTACATGTGACTCTACAGCAGGGTCAGGTCCTCCTCCCTAACCCTCTACATGTGACTCTACAGCAGGGTCAGGTCCTCCTCCCTAACCCTCTACATGTGACTCTACAGCAGGGTCAGGTCCTCCTCCTCCTCCTCCTCCCTAACCCTCTACATGTGACTCTACAGCAGGGTCAGGTCCTCCTTCTCCTCCCTAACCCTCTACATGTGACTCTACTGCAGGGTCAGGTCCTCCTCCCTAAACCTCTACATGTTACTCTACAGCAGGGTCAGGTCCTCCTCCTCCTCCCTAACCCTCTACATGTGACTCTACAGCAGGGTCAGGTGCTTAACCCTGATGCAATAAAACCCATTTCCTTTTCTCTTCTATCCCCTATACACACACCATCCCCACTCCCCAGATCCGTTGGAAGTACATGATTGTTGATGAGGGTCACCGTATGAAGAACCACCATTGTAAGCTGACCCAGGTGTTGAATACCCATTACGTAGCCCCACGGCGCCTCCTCCTGACGGGCACGCCACTGCAGAACAAACTCCCTGAGCTCTGGGCCCTGCTCAACTTCCTGCTGCCGACCATCTTCAAGTCCTGCAACACTTTCGAGCAGTGGTTCAATGCCCCCTTTGCCATGACCGGGGAGAGGGTGAGTGTCAAATGCATATCTAATTTACTAGGTCAAGTTAGGTGACAAACACGGTCCAAAACATACATAAAAATGCATCAATATCCTAGCCAGATAGGGTAAGGGTTATATCCTAGACAGATAGGGATAGGGTTATATCCTAGACAGATAGGGTAAAGGTTATATCCTAGCCAGGTAGGGTTAGGGTTATATCCTAGCCAGGTAGGGTTAGGGTTATATCCTAGACAGATAGGGTTATATCCTAGCCAGATAGGGTTATATCCTAGCCAGATAGGGTTATATCCTAGCCAGATAGGGTTATATCCTAGCCAGGTAGGGTTATATCCTAGCCAGATAGGGATAGGGTTATATCCTAGCCAGGTAGGGTTATATCCTAGCCAGGTAGGGTTAGGGTTATATCCTAGCCAGGTAGGGGTATATCCTAGACAGATAGGGATAGGGTTATATCCTAGCCAGGTAGGGTTATATCCTAGCCAGGTAGGGTTAGGGTTATATCCTAGCCAGGTAGGGGTATATCCTAGCCAGATAGGGTAGGGGTTATATCCTAGCCAGATAGGGTTATATCCTAGCCAGATAGGGTAAAGGTTATATCCTAGCCAGATAGGGTAAAGGTTATATCCTAGCCAGATAGGGTAAAGGTTATATCCTAGCCAGATAGGGTAAAGGTTATATCCTAGCCAGATAGGGTAAAGGTTATATCCTAGCCAGATAGGGTAAAGGTTATATCCTAGCCAGATAGGGTTATATCCTAGCCAGATAGGGTTATATCCTAGCCAGATAGGGTTATATCCTAGCCAGATAGGGTTATATCCTAGCCAGATAGGGTTATATCCTAGCCAGATAGGGTTATATCCTAGCCAGATAGGGTAAAGGTTATATCCTAGACAGATAGGGTAAAGGTTATATCCTAGCCAGATAGGGGTATATCCTAGCCAGATAGGGTAAAGGTTATATTCTAGTCAGATAGGGTAAAGGTTATATTCTAGCCAGATAGGGTAAGGGTTATATCCTAGCCAGATAGGGTAAGGGTTATATCCTAGCCAGATAGGGTAAGGGTTATATCCTAGCCAGCCAGTTAGGGTTATATCCTAGCCAGATAGGGTTAGGGTTATATCCTAGCCAGATAGGGTAAGGGTTATATCCTAGCCAGATAGGGTAAGGGTTATATCCTAGCCAGATAGGGTAAGGGTTATATCCTAGCCAGATAGGGTAAGGGTTATATCCTAGCCAGATAGGGTAAGGGTTATATCCTAGCCAGATAGGGTAAGGGTTATATCCTAGCCAGATAGGGTAAGGGTTATATCCTAGCCAGATAGGGTAAGGGTTATATCCTAGCCAGATAGGGTTATATCCTTGCCAGATAGGGTTATATCCTAGCCAGATAGGGTTATATCCTAGACAGATAGGGATAGGGTTATATCCTAGCCAGGTAGGGTTATATCCTAGCCAGGTAGGGTTAGGGTTATATCCTAGCCAGGTAGGGGTATATCCTAGCCAGATAGGGTTAGGGTTATATCCTAGCCAGATAGGGTTAGGGTTATATCCTAGCCAGGTAGGGTTAGGGTTATATCCTAGCCAGGTAGGGGTATATCCTAGCCAGATAGGGTAAGGGTTATATCCTAGCCAGATAGGGTTATATCCTAGCCAGATAGGGTAAAGGTTATATCCTAGCCAGATAGGGTAAAGGTTATATCCTAGCCAGATAGGGTAAAGGTTATATCCTAGCCAGATAGGGTAAAGGTTATATCCTAGCCAGATAGGGTAAAGGTTATATCCTAGCCAGATAGGGTTATATCCTAGCCAGATAGGGTTATATCCTAGCCAGATAGGGTTATATCCTAGCCAGATAGGGTTATATCCTAGCCAGATAGGGTTATATCCTAGCCAGATAGGGTTATATCCTAGCCAGATAGGGTAAAGGTTATATCCTAGACAGATAGGGTAAAGGTTATATCCTAGCCAGATAGGGGTATATCCTAGCCAGATAGGGTAAAGGTTATATTCTAGTCAGATAGGGTAAAGGTTATATCCTAGCCAGATAGGGTAAGGGTTATATCCTAGCCAGATAGGGTAAGGGTTATATCCTAGCCAGATAGGGTAAGGGTTATATCCTAGCCAGTTAGGGTTATATCCTAGCCAGATAGGGTAAGGGTTATATCCTAGCCAGATAGGGTAAGGGTTATATCCTAGCCAGATAGGGTAAGGGTTATATCCTAGCCAGATAGGGTAAGGGTTATATCCTAGCCAGATAGGGTAAGGGTTATATCCTAGCCAGATAGGGTAAGGGTTATATCCTAGCCAGATAGGGTAAGGGTTATATCCTAGCCAGATAGGGTAAGGGTTATATCCTAGCCAGATAGGGTAAGGGTTATATCCTAGCCAGATAGGGTTATATCCTTGCCAGATAGGGTTATATCCTAGCCAGATAGGGTAAGGGTTATATCCTAGCCAGATAGGGTTAGGGTAAGGGTTATATCCTAGCCAGATAGGGTTATATCCTAGCCAGATAGGGTAAGGGTTATATCCTAGCCAGATAGGGTTAGGGTAAGGGTTATATCCTAGCCAGATAGGGTTAGGGTAAAGGTTATATCCTAGCCAGATAGGGTTAGGGTAAAGGTTATATCCTAGCCAGATAGGGTTAGGGTAAAGGTTATATCCTAGCCAGATAGGGATTTATATCCTAGCCAGATAGGGTTAGGGTAAAGGTTATATCCTAGCCAGATAGGGATTTATATCCTAGCCAGATAGGGTTAGGGTAAAGGTTATATCCTAGCCAGATAGGGTTAGGGTAAAGGTTATATCCTAGCCAGATAGGGATTTATATCCTAGCCAGATAGGGTTAGGGTAAAGGTTATATCCTAGCCAGATAGGGATTTATATCCTAGCCAGATAGGGTTAGGGTAAAGGTTATATCCTAGCCAGATAGGGTTAGGGTAAAGGTTATATCCTAGCCAGATAGGGTAAGGGTTATATCCTAGCCAGATAGGGTAAGGGTTATATCCTAGCCAGATAGGGTTATATCCTAGCCAGTTAGGGTTATATCCTAGACAGATAGGGTAAGGGTTATATCCTAGCCAGATAGGGTTATATCCTAGCCAGATAGGGTTATATCCTTGCCAGATAGGGTTATATCCTTGCCAGATAGGGTTATATCCTAGCCAGATAGGGTTATATCCTAGCCAGATAGGGTTATAGCCAGATAGGGTTATATCCTTGCCAGATAGGGTTATATCCTTGCCAGATAGGGTTATATCCTAGCCAGATAGGGTTATATCCTAGCCAGATAGGGTTAGGGTAAAGGTTATATCCTAGCCAGATAGGGTTATATCCTAGCCAGATAGGGTTATATCCTAGCCAGATAGGGTTAGGGTAAAGGTTATATCCTAGCTATATAGGGATTTATATCCTAGCCAGATAGGGTTAGGGTAAAGGTTATATCCTAGCCAGATAGGGATTTATATCCTAGCCAGATAGGGTTATATCCTAGCCAGATAGGGTTATATCCTTGCCAGATAGGGTTATATCCTTGCCAGATAGGGTTATATCCTAGCCAGATATGGTAAGGGTTATATCCTTGCCAGATAGGGTTATATCCTAGCCAGATAGGGATTTATATCCTAGCCAGATAGGGATTTATATCCTAGCCAGATAGGGTTAGGGTAAAGGTTATATCCTAGCCAGATAGGGATTTATATCCTAGCCAGATAGGGTTAGGGTAAAGGTTATATCCTAGCTATATAGGGATTTATATCCTAGCCAGATAGGGTTAGGGTAAAGGTTATATCCTAGCCAGATAGGGTTAGGGTAAAGGTTATATCCTAGCCAGATAGGGATTTATATCCTAGCCAGATAGGGTTAGGGTAAAGGTTATATCCTAGCCAGATAGGGATTTATATCCTAGCCAGATAGGGTTAGGGTAAAGGTTATATCCTAGCCAGATAGGGTTAGGGTAAAGGTTATATCCTAGCCAGATAGGGTTAGGGTAAAGGTTATATCCTAGCCAGATAGGCGTACGTCTGCATGACCAGTTCTCTTTCTAAATATCTATCAATTGAAGATTTGACTTAATGACAAAAAAGGTGCAGACTGCAATATAATGTGAATAGTGATCACCATGTGAATAACTCTAGATAATAATATGTGAATAGTGATCACCATGTGAATAGTGATCACCATGTGAATAACTCTAGATAATAATATGTGAATAGTGATCATCCTGTGAATAACTCTATAGATAATAAGATGTGAATAACTCTAGATAATAATATGTGAATAGTGATCACCATGTGAATAACTCTAGATAATAATATGTGAATAGTGATCACCATGTGAATAACTCTAGATACTAAGATGTAAATAACTATAGATAATAATATGTGAATAGTGATCACCATGTGAATAACTCTAGATAATAATATGTGAATAACTCTAGATAATAATATGTGAATAACTCTAGATAATAATATGTGAATAGTGATCATCCTGTGAATAACTATAGATAATAATATGTGAATAGTGATCACCATGTGAATAACTCTAGATAATAATATGTGAATAGTGATCACCATGTGAATAACTCTAGATAATAATATGTGAATAGTGATCACCATGTGAATAACTCTAGATAATAATATGTGAATAGTGATCACCATGTGAATAACTCTAGATAATAAGATGTGAATAGTGATCACCATGTGAATAACTATAGATAATAATATGTGAATAACTCTAGATAATAATATGTGAATAGTGATCATCATGTGAATAACTCTAGATAATAATATGTGAATAGTGATCACCATGTGAATAACTCTAGATAATAATATGTGAATAGTGATCACCATGTGAATAACTCTAGATAATAATATGTGAATAGTGATCACCATGTGAATAACTCTAGATAATAAGATGTGAATAGTGATCACCATGTGAATAACTCTAGATAATAATATGTAAATAACTCTAGATAATAATATGTGAATAGTGATCATCCTGTGAATAACTCTAGATAATAATATGTTAATAACTATAGATAATAATATGTGAATAGTGATCACCATGTGAATAACTCTAGATAATAATATGTGAATAGTGATCACCATGTGAATAACTCTAGATAATAATATGTGAATAGTGATCATCCTGTGAATAACTCTATAGATAATAGTATGTGAATAGTGATCACCATGTGAATAACTCTAGATAATAATATGTGAATAGTGATCACCATGTGAATAACTCTAGATAATAATATGTGAATAGTGATCATCCTGTGAATAACTCTAGATAATAATAGGTGAATAGTGATCACCATGTGAATAACTCTAGATAATAAGATGTGAATAGTGATCACCATGTGAATAACTCTAGATAATAATATGTGAATAGTGATCACCATGTGAATAACTCTAGATAATAATATGTGAATAGTGATCACCATGTGAATAACTCTATAGATAATAAGATGTGAATAGTGATCACCATGTGAATAACTCTAGATAATAATATGTGAATAGTGATCACCATGTGAATAACTATAGATAATAATATGTGAATAGTGATCACCATGTGGATAACTATAGATAATAATATGTGAATAGTGATCACCATGTGAATAACTCTATAGATACTAATATGTGAATAGTGATCACCATGTGAATAACTCTAGATAATAATATGTGAATAGTGATCACCATGTGAATAACTCTATAGATAATAATATGTGAATAGTGATCACCATGTGAATAACTATAGATAATAATATGTGAATAGTGATCATCATGTGAATAACTCTAGATAATAATATGTGAATAGTGATCACCATGTGAATAACTCTAGATAATAAGATGTGAATAGTGATCACCATGTGAATAACTCTAGATAATAATATGTGAATAGTGATCACCATGTGAATAACTCTAGATAATAAGATGTGAATAGTGATCACTATGTGAATAACTCTAGATAATAATATGTGAATAGTGATCATCCTGTGAATAACTCTATAGATAATAAGATGTGAATAACTCTAGATAATAAGATGTGAATAGTGATCATCCTGTGAATAACTCTAGATAATAAGATGTGAATAGTGATCACCATGTGAATAGTGATCACCATGTGAATAACTTCAGATAATAATATGTAAATAACTCTAGATAATAATATGTGAATAGTGATCACCATGTAAATAACTCTAGATAATAATATGTGAATAGTGATCACCATGTGAATAACTCTAGATAATAATATGTGAATAGTGATCACCATGTGAATAACTCTAGATAATAATATGTGAATAGTGATCATCCTGTGAATAACTATAGATAATAATATGTGAATAGTGATCACCATGTGAATAACTCTAGATAATAATATGTGAATAGTGATCACCATGTGAATAACTCTAGATAATAATATGTGAATAGTGATCACCATGTGAATAACTATAGATAATAATATGTGAATAGTGATCACCATGTGAATAACTCTAGATAATAATATGTGAATAGTGATCACCATGTGAATAACTCTATAGATAATAAGATGTGAATAGTGATCACCATGTGAATAACTATAGATAATAATATGTGAATAGTGATCACCATGTGAATAACTATAGATAATAATATGTGAATAGTGATCACCATGTGAATAACTCTATAGATACTAATATGTGAATAGTGATCACCATGTGAATAACTCTAGATAATAATATGTGAATAGTGATCACCATGTGAATAACTATAGATAATAATATGTGAATAGTGATCACCATGTGGATAACTATAGATAATAATATGTGAATAGTGATCACCATGTGAATAACTCTATAGATACTAATGATCACCATGTGAATGTGAATAGTGATCACCATGTGAATAACTCTAGATAATAATATGTGAATAGTGATCACCATGTGAATAACTATAGATAATAATATGTGAATAGTGATCACCATGTGAATAACTATAGATAATAATATGTGAATAGTGATCACCATGTGAATAACTCTAGATAATAATATGTGAATAGTGATCACCATGTGAATAACTCTAGATAATAATATGTGAATAGTGATCACCATGTGAATAACTATAGATAATAATATGTGAATAGTGATCACCATGTGAATAACTCTAGATAATAAGATGTGAATAGTGATCACTATGTGAATAACTCTAGATAATAATATGTGAATAGTGATCATCCTGTGAATAACTCTATAGATAATAAGATGTGAATAACTCTAGATAATAAGATGTGAATAGTGATCATCCTGTGAATAACTCTAGATAATAAGATGTGAATAGTGATCACCATGTGAATAGTGATCACCATGTGAATAACTTCAGTAATAATAATATGTAAATAACTATAGATAATAATATGTGAATAGTGATCACCATGTGAATAACTCTAGATAATAATATGTGAATAGTGATCACCATGTGAATAACTCTAGATAATAAAAGATGTGAATAGTGATCACCATGTGAATAACTCTAGATAATAATATGTGAATAGTGATCATCCTGTGAATAACTATAGATAATAATATGTGAATAGTGATCACCATGTGAATAACTCTAGATAATAATATGTGAATAGTGATCATCCTGTGAATAACTCTAGATAATAAGATGTGAATAGTGATCACCATGTGAATAACTCTAGATAATAATATGTGAATAGTGATCACCATGTGAATAACTCTAGATAATAATATGTGAATAGTGATCACCATGTGAATAACTCTATAGATAATAAGATGTGAATAGTGATCACCATGTGAATAACTCTATAGATAATAATATGTGAATAGTGATCATCCTGTGAATAACTCTAGATAATAATATGTGAATAGTGATCACCATGTGAATAACTCTAGATAATAATATGTGAATAGTGATCACCATGTGAATAACTCTAGATAATAATATGTGAATAGTGATCACCATGTGAATAACTATAGATAATAATATGTGAATAGTGATCACCATGTGGATAACTATAGATAACAATATGTGAATAGTGATCACCGTGTGAATAACTCTATAGATACTAATATGTGAATAGTGATCACCATGTGAATAACTCTAGATAATAATATGTGAATAGTGATCACCATGTGAATAACTCTAGATAATAATATGTGAATAGTGATCACCATGTGAATAACTATAGATAATAATATGTGAATAGTGATCACCATGTGAATAACTCTAGATAATAATATGTGAATAGTGATCACCATGTGAATAACTCTAGATAATAATATGTGAATAGTGATCACCATGTGAATAACTCTAGATAATAATATGTGAATAGTGATCACCATGTGAATAACTCTAGATAATAATATGTGAATAACTCTAGATAATAATATGTGAATAGTGATCATCCTGTGAATAACTCTATAGATAATAAGATGTGAATAACTCTAGATAATAAGATGTGAATAGTGATCATCCTGTGAATAACTCTAGATAATAAGATGTGAATAGTGATCACCATGTGAATAGTGATCACCATGTGAATAACTTCAGATAATAATATGTAAATAACTATAGATAATAATATGTGAATAGTGATCACCATGTGAATAACTATAGATAATAAGATGTGAATAGTGATCACCATGTGAATAACTCTAGATAATAATATGTGAATAGTGATCATCCTGTGAATAACTATAGATAATAATATGTGAATAGTGATCACCATGTGAATAACTCTAGATAATAATATGTGAATAGTGATCATCCTGTGAATAACTATAGATAATAATATGTGAATAGTGATCACCATGTGAATAACTATAGATAATAATATGTGAATAGTGATCATCCTGTGAATAACTCTAGATAATAATATGTGAATAGTGATCACCATGTGAATAACTATAGATAATAATATGTGAATAGTGATCACCATGTGAATAACTATAGATAATAATATGTGAATAACTCTAGATAATAATATGTGAATAGTGATCATCCTGTGAATAACCATAGATAATAATATGTGAATAACTATAGATAATAATATGTGAATAGTGATCATCCTGTGAATAACTCTAGATAATAATATGTGAATAACTCTAGATAATAATATGTGAATAGTGATCACCATGTGAATAACTCTAGATAATAATATGTGAATAGTGATCACCATGTGAATAACTCTATAGATAATAAGATGTGAATAACTCTAGATAATAAGATGTGAATAGTGATCATCCTGTGAATAACTCTAGATAATAAGATGTGAATAGTGATCACCATGTGAATAGTGATCACCATGTGAATAACTTCAGATAATAATATGTAAATAACTATAGATAATAATATGTGAATAGTGATCACCATGTGAATAACTCTAGATAATAATATGTGAATAGTGATCACCATGTGAATAACTCTAGATAATAAAAGATGTGAATAGTGATCACCATGTGAATAACTCTAGATAATAATATGTGAATAGTGATCACCATGTGAATAACTCTAGATAATAGTATGTGAATAGTGATCACCATGTGAATAACTCTAGATAATAACATGTGAATAGTGATCATCCTGTGAATATATATATAGATAATAATAACTCTAGATAATAATATGTGAATAGTGATCACCATGTGAATAACTCTAGATAATAATATGTGAATAGTGATCATCCTGTGAATAACTCTAGATAATAATATGTGAATAGTGATCACCATGTGAATAACTCTAGATAATAATATGTGAATAGTGATCACCATGTGAATAACTCTAGATAATAATATGTGAATAGTGATCACCATGTGAATAACTCTAGATAATAATATGTGAATAACTCTAGATAATAATATGTGAATAACTCTAGATAATAATATGTGAATAGTGATCATCCTGTGAATAACTCTAGATACTAATAGGTGAATAGTGATCACCATGTGAATAACTCTAGATAATAATATGTGAATAGTGATCACCATGTGAATAACTCTAGATAATAATATGTGAATAGTGATCACCATGTGAATAACTCTAGATAATAATATGTGAATAGTGATCACCATGTGAATAACTCTAGATAATAATATGTGAATAGTGATCACCATGTGAATAACTCTAGATAATAATATGTGAATAGTGATCACCATGTGAATAACTATAGATAATAATATGTGAATAACTCTAGATAATAATATGTGAATAGTGATCATCCTGTGAATAACTATAGATAATAATATGTGAATAACTATAGATAATAATATGTGAATAGTGATCATCCTGTGAATAACTCTAGATAATAATATGTGAATAACTCTAGATAATAATATGTGAATAGTGATCACCATGTGAATAACTCTAGATAATAATATGTGAATAGTGATCACCATGTGAATAACTCTAGATAATAATATGTGAATAGTGATCACCATGTGAATAACTCTATAGATAATAAGATGTGAATAGTGATCACCATGTGAATAACTATAGATAATAATATGTGAATAGTGATCACCATGTGAATAACTATAGATAATAATATGTGAATAGTGATCATCCTGTGAATAACTCCCCCAACAAGCTATAGATAATAGTATGTGAATAGTGATCACCATATGAATAACTCTAGATAATAAGATGTGAATAGTGATCACCATGTGAATAACTCTAGATAATAATATGTGAATAGTGATCACCATGTGAATAACTCTAGATAATAAGATGTGAATAGTGATCACCATGTGAATAACTTCAGATAATAATATGTGAATAACTCTAGATAATAATATGTGAATAGTGATCACCATGTGAATAACTCTAGATAATAATATGTGAATAGTGATCATCCTGTGAAAAGCTCTAGATAATAATATGTGAATAGTGATCACCATGTGAATAACTCTAGATAATAATATGTGAATAGTGATCACCATGTGAATAACTCTATAGATACTAATATGTGAATAGTGATCACCTCTAGATAATAATATGTGAATAGTGATCACCATGTGAATAACTATAGATAATAATATGTGAATAGTGATCACCATGTGGATAACTATAGATAATAATATGTGAATAGTGATCACCATGTGAATAACTCTATAGATAATAATATGTGAATAGTGATCACCATGTGAATAACTCTAGATAATAATATGTGAATAGTGATCACCATGTGAATAACTCTAGATAATAATATGTGAATAGTGATCACCATGTGAATAACTATAGATAATAATATGTGAATAGTGATCACCATGTGAATAACTATAGATAATAATATGTGAATAGTGATCACCATGTGAATAACTCTAGATAATAATATGTGAATAGTGATCACCATGTGAATAACTCTAGATAATAATATGTGAATAGTGATCACCATGTGAATAACTCTAGATAATAAGATGTGAATAGTGATCACTATGTGAATAACTCTAGATAATAATATGTGAATAGTGATCATCCTGTGAATAACTCTATAGATAATAAGATGTGAATAACTCTAGATAATAAGATGTGAATAGTGATCATCCTGTGAATAACTCTAGATAATAAGATGTGAATAGTGATCACCATGTGAATAGTGATCACCATGTGAATAACTTCAGATAATAATATGTAAATAACTATAGATAATAATATGTGAATAGTGATCACCATGTGAATAACTCTAGATAATAATATGTGAATAGTGATCATCCTGTGAATAACTCTAGATAATAATATGTGAATAGTGATCATCATGTGAATAACTCTAGATAATAATATGTGAATAGTGATCATCCTGTGAATAACTCTAGATAATAAGATGTGAATAGTGATCACCATGTGAATAACTCTAGATAATAAAAGATGTGAATAGTGATCACCATGTGAATAACTCTAGATAATAATATGTGAATAGTGATCACCATGTGAATAACTCTAGATAATAATATGTGAATAGTGATCATCCTGTGAAAAGCTCTAGATAATAATATGTGAATAGTGATCACCATGTGAATAACTATAGATAATAATATGTGAATAGTGATCACCATGTGAATAACTATAGATAATAATATGTGAATAACTCTAGATAATAATATGTGAATAGTGATCATCCTGTGAATAACTATAGATAATAATATGTGAATAACTATAGATAATAATATGTGAATAGTGATCATCCTGTGAATAACTCTAGATAATAATATGTGAATAACTCTAGATAATAATATGTGAATAGTGATCACCATGTGAATAACTCTAGATAATAATATGTGAATAGTGATCACCATGTGAATAACTCTATAGATAATAAGATGTGAATAACTCTAGATAATAAGATGTGAATAGTGATCATCCTGTGAATAACTCTAGATAATAAGATGTGAATAGTGATCACCATGTGAATAGTGATCACCATGTGAATAACTTCAGATAATAATATGTAAATAACTATAGATAATAATATGTGAATAGTGATCACCATGTGAATAACTCTAGATAATAATATGTGAATAGTGATCACCATGTGAATAACTCTAGATAATAAAAGATGTGAATAGTGATCACCATGTGAATAACTCTAGATAATAATATGTGAATAGTGATCACCATGTGAATAACTCTAGATAATAGTATGTGAATAGTGATCACCATGTGAATAACTCTAGATAATAACATGTGAATAGTGATCATCCTGTGAATATATATATAGATAATAATAACTCTAGATAATAATATGTGAATAGTGATCACCATGTGAATAACTCTAGATAATAATATGTGAATAGTGATCATCCTGTGAATAACTCTAGATAATAATATGTGAATAGTGATCATCCTGTGAATAACTCTAGATAATAATATGTGAATAGTGATCACCATGTGAATAACTCTAGATAATAAGATGTGAATAGTGATCACCATGTGAATAACTTCAGATAATAATATGTGAATAACTCTAGATAATAATATGTGAATAGTGATCACCATGTGAATAACTCTAGATAATAATATGTGAATAGTGATCATCCTGTGAAAAGCTCTAGATAATAATATGTGAATAGTGATCACCATGTGAATAACTCTAGATAATAATATGTGAATAGTGATCACCATGTGAATAACTCTAGATAATAATATGTGAATAGTGATCACCATGTGAATAACTATAGATAATAATATGTGAATAGTGATCATCCTGTGAATAACTCTAGATAATAATATGTGAATAGTGATCACCATGTGAATAACTCTAGATAATAATATGTGAATAGTGATCATCCTGTGAATAACTCTATAGATAATAAGATGTGAATAGTGATCACCATGTGAATAACTCTATAGATAATAATATGTGAATAGTGATCACCATGTGAATAACTCTAGATAATAATATGTGAATAGTGATCACCATGTGAATAACTCTAGATAATAATATGTGAATAGTGATCATCCTGTGAAAAGCTCTAGATAATAATATGTGAATAGTGATCACCATGTGAATAACTATAGATAATAATATGTGAATAGTGATCACCATGTGAATAACTATAGATAATAATATGTGAATAACTCTAGATAATAATATGTGAATAGTGATCATCCTGTGAATAACTATAGATAATAATATGAATAACTATAGATAATAATATGTGAATAGTGATCATCCTGTGAATAACTCTAGATAATAATATGTGAATAACTCTAGATAATAAGATGTGAATAGTGATCACCATGTGAATAACTTCAGATAATAATATGTAAATAACTCTAGATAATAATATGTGAATAGTGATCACCATGTGAATAACTCTATAGATAATAAGATGTGAATAACTCTAGATAATAAGATGTGAATAGTGATCACCATGTGAATAACTTCAGATAATAATATGTAAATAACTCTAGATAATAATATGTGAATAGTGATCACCATGTGAATAACTCTAGATAATAATATGTGAATAGTGATCACCATGTGAATAACTCTAGATAATAATATGTGAATAGTGATCACCATGTGAATAACTCTAGATAATAATATGTGAATAGTGATCACCATGTGAATAACTCTAGATAATAGTATGTGAATAGTGATCACCATGTGAATAACTCTAGATAATAACATGTGAATAGTGATCATCCTGTGAATATATATATAGATAATAATAACTCTAGATAATAATATGTGAATAGTGATCACCATGTGAATAACTCTAGATAATAATATGTGAATAGTGATCATCCTGTGAATAACTCTAGATAATAATATGTGAATAGTGATCATCCTGTGAATAACTCTAGATAATAATATGTGAATAGTGATCACCATGTGAATAACTTCAGATAATAATATGTGAATAACTCTAGATAATAATATGTGAATAGTGATCACCATGTGAATAACTCTAGATAATAATATGTGAATAGTGATCATCCTGTGAAAAGCTCTAGATAATAATATGTGAATAGTGATCACCATGTGAATAACTCTAGATAATAGTATGTGAATAGTGATCACCATGTGAATAACTCTAGATAATAACATGTGAATAGTGATCATCCTGTGAATATATATATAGATAATAATAACTCTAGATAATAATATGTGAATAGTGATCACCATGTGAATAACTCTAGATAATAATATGTGAATAGTGATCATCCTGTGAATAACTCTAGATAATAATATGTGAATAGTGATCATCCTGTGAATAACTCTAGATAATAATATGTGAATAGTGATCACCATGTGAATAACTCTAGATAATAAGATGTGAATAGTGATCACCATGTGAATAACTTCAGATAATAATATGTGAATAACTCTAGATAATAATATGTGAATAACTCTAGATAATAATATGTGAATAACTCTAGATAATAATATGTGAATAGTGATCACCATGTGAATAACTCTAGATAATAATATGTGAATAGTGATCACCATGTGAATAACTCTAGATAATAATATGTGAATAGTGATCACCATGTGAATAACTCTAGATAATAATATGTGAATAGTGATCATCCTGTGAAAAGCTCTAGATAATAATATGTGAATAGTGATCACCATGTGAATAACTCTAGATAATAATATGTGAATAGTGATCACCATGTGAATAACTATAGATAATAATATGTGAATAACTCTAGATAATAATATGTGAATAGTGATCATCCTGTGAATAACTATAGATAATAATATGTGAATAACTATAGATAATAATATGTGAATAGTGATCATCCTGTGAATAACTCTAGATAATAATATGTAATAACTCTAGATAATAGATAATAATATGTGAATAGTGATCACCATGTGAATAACTCTAGATAATAATATGTGAATAGTGATCACCATGTGAATAACTCTAGATAATAATATGTGAATAGTGATCACCATGTGAATAACTCTATAGATAATAAGATGTGAATAGTGATCACCATGTGAATAACTATAGATAATAATATGTGAATAGTGATCATCCTGTGAATAACGCTATAGATAATAGTATGTGAATAGTGATCACCATATGAATAACTCTAGATAATAAGATGTGAATAGTGATCACCATGTGAATAACTCTAGATAATAATATGTGAATAGTGATCACCATGTGAATAACTCTAGATAATAAGATGTGAATAGTGATCACCATGTGAATAACTTCAGATAATAATATGTGAATAACTCTAGATAATAATATGTGAATAGTGATCACCATGTGAATAACTCTAGATAATAATATGTGAATAGTGATCATCCTGTGAAAAGCTCTAGATAATAATATGTGAATAGTGATCACCATGTGAATAACTCTAGATAATAATATGTGAATAGTGATCACCATGTGAATAACTATAGATAATAATATGTGAATAACTCTAGATAATAATATGTGAATAGTGATCATCCTGTGAATAACTATAGATAATAATATGTGAATAGTGATCACCATGTGAATAACTCTAGATAATAAGATGTGAATAGTGATCACCATGTGAATAACTCTAGATAATAATATGTGAATAACTATAGATAATAATATGTGAATAGTGATCATCCTGTGAATAACTATAGATAATAATATGTGAATAGTGATCACCATGTGAATAACTCTAGATAATAATATGTGAATAGTGATCACCATGTGAATAACTCTATAGATAATAAGATGTGAATAGTGATCACCATGTGAATAACTCTAGATAATAAGATGTGAATAGTGATCACCATGTGAATAACTATAGATAATAATATGTGAATAGTGATCATCCTGAATAACTCTATAGATAATAGTATGTGAATAGTGATCACCATATGAATAACTCTAGATAACAAGATGTGAATAGTGATCACCATGTGAATAACTCTAGATAATAATATGTGAATAGTGATCACCATGTGAATAACTCTAGATAATAAGATGTGAATAGTGATCACTATGTGAATAACTCTAGATAATAATATGTGAATAGTGATCATCCTGTGAATATATATATAGATAATAATATGTGAATAGTGATCACCATGTGAATAACTTCAGATAATAATATGTAAATAACTCTAGATAATAATATGTGAATAGTGATCACCATGTGAATAACTAGATAATAATATGTGAATAGTGATCACCATGTGAATAACTCTATAGATACTAATATGTGAATAGTGATCACCATGTGAATAACTCTAGATAATAATATGTGAATAGTGATCACCATGTGAATAACTAGATAATAATATGTGAATAGTGATCACCATGTGAATAACTCTAGATAATAATATGTGAATAGTGATCACCATGTGAATAACTCTATAGATAATAAGATGTGAATAA
This sequence comes from Oncorhynchus keta, assembly GCF_023373465.1. Taxonomy (NCBI): domain Eukaryota; kingdom Metazoa; phylum Chordata; class Actinopteri; order Salmoniformes; family Salmonidae; genus Oncorhynchus; species Oncorhynchus keta. The sequence continues at coordinate 50,099,208 of NC_068445.1, read as the reverse complement.
CTCTAGATAATAAGATGTGAATAGTGATCATCCTGTGAATAACTCTAGATAATAAGATGTGAATAGTGATCACCATGTGAATAGTGATCACCATGTGAATAACTTCAGATAATAATATGTAAATAACTCTAGATAATAATATGTGAATAGTGATCACCATGTGAATAACTCTAGATAATAATATGTGAATAGTGATCACCATGTGAATAACTCTAGATAATAAAAGATGTGAATAGTGATCACCATGTGAATAACTCTAGATAATAATACGTGAATAGTGATCACCATGTGAATAACTCTAGATAATAATATGTGAATAGTGATCACCATGTGAATAACTCTAGATAATAACATGTGAATAGTGATCATCCTGTGAATATATATATAGATAATAATAACTCTAGATAATAATATGTGAATAGTGATCACCATGTGAATAACTCTAGATAATAATACGTGAATAGTGATCATCCTGTGAATAACTCTAGATAATAATATGTGAATAGTGATCATCCTGTGAATAACTCTATAGATAATAGTATGTGAATAGTGATCACCATATGAATAACTCTAGATAACAAGATGTGAATAGTGATCACCATGTGAATAACTCTAGATAATAATATGTGAATAGTGATCACCATGTGAATAACTCTAGATAATAAGATGTGAATAGTGATCACCATGTGAATAAATTCAGATAATAATATGTAAATAACTCTAGATAATAATATGTGAATAGTGATCACCATGTGAATAACTAGATAATAATATGTGAATAGTGATCACCATGTGAATAACTCTATAGATACTAATATGTGAATAGTGATCACCATGTGAATAACTCTAGATAATAATATGTGAATAGTGATCACCATGTGAATAACTAGATAATAATATGTGAATAGTGATCACCATGTGAATAACTCTAGATAATAATATGTGAATAGTGATCACCATGTGAATAACTCTAGATAATAAAAGATGTGAATAGTGATCACCATGTGAATAACTCTAGATAATAATATGTGAATAGTGATCACCATGTGAATAACTCTAGATAATAATATGTGAATAGTGATCACCATGTGAATAACTCTAGATAATAACATGTGAATAGTGATCATCCTGTGAATATATATATAGATAATAATAACTCTAGATAATAATATGTGAATAGTGATCACCATGTGAATAACTCTAGATAATAATACGTGAATAGTGATCATCCTGTGAATAACTCTAGATAATAATATGTGAATAGTGATCATCCTGTGAATAACTCTAGATAATAATATGTGAATAGTGATCACCATGTGAATAACTCTAGATAATAAGATGTGAATAGTGATCACCATGTGAATAACTTCAGATAATAATATGTGAATAACTCTAGATAATAATATGTGAATAGTGATCACCATGTGAATAACTCTAGATAATAATATGTGAATAGTGATCATCCTGTGAAAAGCTCTAGATAATAATATGTGAATAGTGATCACCATGTGAATAACTCTAGATAATAATATGTGAATAGTGATCATCATGTGAATAACTATAGATAATAATATGTGAATAGTGATCACCATGTGAATAACTCTAGATAATAATATGTGAATAGTGATCATCCTGTGAAAAGCTCTAGATAATAATATGTGAATAGTGATCACCATGTGAATAACTCTAGATAATAATATGTGAATAGTGATCACCATGTGAATAACTATAGATAATAATATGTGAATAACTCTAGATAATAATATGTGAATAGTGATCATCCTGTGAATAACTATAGATAATAATATGTGAATAACTATAGATAATAATATGTGAATAGTGATCATCCTGTGAATAACTCTAGATAATAATATGTGAATAACTCTAGATAATAATATGTGAATAGTGATCACCATGTGAATAACTCTAGATAATAATATGTGAATAGTGATCACCATGTGAATAACTCTAGATAATAATATGTGAATAGTGATCACCATGTGAATAACTCTATAGATAATAAGATGTGAATAGTGATCACCATGTGAATAACTATAGATAATAATATGTGAATAGTGATCACCATGTGAATAACTATAGATAATAATATGTGAATAGTGATCACCATGTGAATAACTAGATAATAAGATGTGAATAGTGATCACCATGTGAATAACTTCAGATAATAATATGTAAATAACTCTAGATAATAATATGTGAATAGTGATCATCCTGTGAATAACGCTATAGATAATAGTATGTGAATAGTGATCACCATATGAATAACTCTAGATAATAAGATGTGAATAGTGATCACCATGTGAATAACTCTAGATAATAATATGTGAATAGTGATCACCATGTGAATAACTCTAGATAATAAAAGATGTGAATAGTGATCACCATGTGAATAACTCTAGATAATAATACGTGAATAGTGATCACCATGTGAATAACTCTAGATAATAATATGTGAATAGTGATCACCATGTGAATAACTCTAGATAATAACATGTGAATAGTGATCATCCTGTGAATATATATATAGATAATAATAACTCTAGATAATAATATGTGAATAGTGATCACCATGTGAATAACTCTAGATAACAAGATGTGAATAGTGATCACCATGTGAATAACTCTAGATAATAATATGTGAATAGTGATCACCATGTGAATAACTAGATAATAAGATGTGAATAGTGATCACCATGTGAATAACTTCAGATAATAATATGTAAATAACTCTAGATAATAATATGTGAATAGTGATCACCATGTGAATAACTAGATAATAATATGTGAATAGTGATCACCATGTGAATAACTCTATAGATACTAATATGTGAATAGTGATCACCATGTGAATAACTCTAGATAATAATATGTGAATAGTGATCACCATGTGAATAACTAGATAATAATATGTGAATAGTGATCACCATGTGAATAACTCTAAGATAATAATATGTGAATAGTGATCACCATGTGAATAACTCTAGATAATAAAAGATGTGAATAGTGATCACCATGTGAATAACTCTAGATAATAATATGTGAATAGTGATCACCATGTGAATAACTCTAGATAATAATATGTGAATAGTGATCACCATGTGAATAACTCTAGATAATAACATGTGAATAGTGATCATCCTGTGAATATATATATAGATAATAATAACTCTAGATAATAATATGTGAATAGTGATCACCATGTGAATAACTCTAGATAATAATACGTGAATAGTGATCATCCTGTGAATAACTCTAGATAATAATATGTGAATAGTGATCATCCTGTGAATAACTCTAGATAATAATATGTGAATAGTGATCACCATGTGAATAACTCTAGATAATAAGATGTGAATAGTGATCACCATGTGAATAACTCTAGATAATAAGATGTGAATAACTCTAGATAATAAGATGTGAATAGTGATCATCCTGTGAATAACTCTAGATAATAATATGTGAATAGTGATCACCATGTGAATAACTCTAGATAATAATATGTGAATAGTGATCACCATGTGAATAACTCTAGATAATAATATGTGAATAGTGATCACCATGTGAATAACTCTAGATAATAAGATGTGAATAGTGATCACCATGTGAATAACTTCAGATAATAATATGTAAATAACTCTAGATAATAATATGTGAATAGTGATCACCATGTGAATAACTCTATAGATAATAATATGTGAATAGTGATCATCCTGTGAAAAGCTCTAGATAATAATATGTGAATAGTGATCACCATGTGAATAACTCTAGATAATAATATGTGAATAGTGATCACCATGTGAATAACTATAGATAATAATATGTGAATAGTGATCACCATGTGAATAACTCTAGATAATAATATGTGAATAGTGATCATCCTGTGAAAAGCTCTAGATAATAATATGTGAATAGTGATCACCATGTGAATAACTCTAGATAATAATATGTGAATAGTGATCACCATGTGAATAACTATAGATAATAATATGTGAATGAACATGTGAATAACTAGATAATAATATGTGAATAGTGATCATCCTGTGAATAACTATAGATAATAATATGTGAATAACTATAGATAATAATATGTGAATAGTGATCATCCTGTGAATAACTCTAGATAATAATATGTGAATAACTCTAGATAATAATATGTGAATAGTGATCACCATGTGAATAACTCTAGATAATAATATGTGAATAGTGATCACCATGTGAATAACTCTAGATAATAATATGTGAATAGTGATCACCATGTGAATAACTCTATAGATAATAAGATGTGAATAGTGATCACCATGTGAATAACTATAGATAATAATATGTGAATAGTGATCACCATGTGAATAACTATAGATAATAATATGTGAATAGTGATCACCATGTGAATAACTAGATAATAAGATGTGAATAGTGATCACCATGTGAATAACTTCAGATAATAATATGTAAATAACTCTAGATAATAATATGTGAATAGTGATCATCCTGTGAATAACTCTAGATAATAGTATGTGAATAGTGATCACCATATGAATAACTCTAGATAATAAGATGTGAATAGTGATCACCATGTGAATAACTCTAGATAATAATATGTGAATAGTGATCACCATGTGAATAACTCTAGATAATAAAAAGATGTGAATAGTGATCACCATGTGAATAACTCTAGATAATAATACGTGAATAGTGATCACCATGTGAATAACTCTAGATAATAATATGTGAATAGTGATCACCATGTGAATAACTCTAGATAATAACATGTGAATAGTGATCATCCTGTGAATATATATATATAGATAATAATAACTCTAGATAATAATATGTGAATAGTGATCACCATGTGAATAACTCTAGATAACAAGATGTGAATAGTGATCACCATGTGAATAACTCTAGATAATAATATGTGAATAGTGATCACCATGTGAATAACTAGATAATAAGATGAATAGTGATCACCATGTGAATAACTTCAGATAATAATATGTAAATAACTCTAGATAATAATATGTGAATAGTGATCACCATGTGAATAACTAGATAATAATATGTGAATAGTGATCACCATGTGAATAACTCTATAGATACTAATATGTGAATAGTGATCACCATGTGAATAACTCTAGATAATAATATGTGAATAGTGATCACCATGTGAATAACTAGATAATAATATGTGAATAGTGATCACCATGTGAATAACTCTAGATAATAATATGTGAATAGTGATCACCATGTGAATAACTCTAGATAATAAAAGATGTGAATAGTGATCACCATGTGAATAACTCTAGATAATAATATGTGAATAGTGATCACCATGTGAATAACTCTAGATAATAATATGTGAATAGTGATCACCATGTGAATAACTCTAGATAATAACATGTGAATAGTGATCATCCTGTGAATATATATATATAGATAATAATAACTCTAGATAATAATATGTGAATAGTGATCACCATGTGAATAACTCTAGATAATAATACGTGAATAGTGATCATCCTGTGAATAACTCTAGATAATAATATGTGAATAGTGATCATCCTGTGAATAACTCTAGATAATAATATGTGAATAGTGATCACCATGTGAATAACTCTAGATAATAAGATGTGAATAGTGATCACCATGTGAATAACTTCAGATAATAATATGTGAATAACTCTAGATAATAATATGTGAATAGTGATCACCATGTGAATAACTCTAGATAATAATATGTGAATAGTGATCATCCTGTGAATAACTCTAGATAATAATATGTGAATAGTGATCATCCTGTGAATAACTCTAGATAATAATATGTGAATAGTGATCACCATGTGAATAACTCTAGATAATAAGATGTGAATAGTGATCACCATGTGAATAATCAGATAATAATATGTGAATAACTCTAGATAATAATATGTGAATAGTGATCACCATGTGAATAACTCTAGATAATAATATGTGAATAGTGATCATCCTGTGAAAAGCTCTAGATAATAATATGTGAATAGTGATCACCATGTGAATAACTCTAGATAATAATATGTGAATAGTGATCACCATGTGAATAACTATAGATAATAATATGTGAATAACTCTAGATAATAATATGTGAATAGTGATCATCCTGTGAATAACTATAGATAATAATATGTGAATAACTATAGATAATAATATGTGAATAGTGATCATCCTGTGAATAACTCTAGATAATAATATGTGAATAACTCTAGATAATAATATGTGAATAGTGATCACCATGTGAATAACTCTAGATAATAATATGTGAATAGTGATCACCATGTGAATAACTCTAGATAATAATATGTGAATAGTGATCACCATGTGAATAACTCTATAGATAATAAGATGTGAATAGTGATCACCATGTGAATAACTATAGATAATAATATGTGAATAGTGATCACCATGTGAATAACTATAGATAATAATATGTGAATAGTGATCATCCTGTGAATAACGCTATAGATAATAGTATGTGAATAGTGATCACCATATGAATAACTCTAGATAATAAGATGTGAATAGTGATCACCATGTGAATAACTCTAGATAATAATATGTGAATAGTGATCACCATGTGAATAACTCTAGATAATAAGATGTGAATAGTGATCACCATGTGAATAACTTCAGATAATAATATGTGAATAACTCTAGATAATAATATGTGAATAGTGATCACCATGTGAATAACTCTAGATAATAATATGTGAATAGTGATCATCCTGTGAAAAGCTCTAGATAATAATATGTGAATAGTGATCACCATGTGAATAACTCTAGATAATAATATGTGAATAGTGATCACCATGTGAATAACTATAGATAATAATATGTGAATAACTCTAGATAATAATATGTGAATAGTGATCATCCTGTGAATAACTCTAGATAATAATATGTGAATAACTATAGATAATAATATGTGAATAGTGATCATCCTGTGAATAACTCTAGATAATAATATGTGAATAGTGATCACCATGTGAATAACTCTAGATAATAATATGTGAATAGTGATCACCATGTGAATAACTCTAGATAATAATATGTGAATAGTGATCACCATGTGAATAACTCTAGATAATAAGATGTGAATAGTGATCACCATGTGAATAACTATAGATAATAATATGTGAATAGTGATCACCATGTGAATAACTATAGATAATAATATGTGAATAGTGATCATCCTGTGAATAACTCTATAGATAATAGTATGTGAATAGTGATCACCATATGAATAACTATAGATAACAAGATGTGAATAGTGATCACCATGTGAATAACTCTAGATAATAATATGTGAATAGTGATCACCATGTGAATAACTCTAGATAATAAGATGTGAATAGTGATCACCATGTGAATAACTTCAGATAATAATATGTAAATAACTCTAGATAATAATATGTGAATAGTGATCACCATGTGAATAACTAGATAATAATATGTGAATAGTGATCACCATGTGAATAACTCTATAGATACTAATATGTGAATAGTGATCACCATGTGAATAACTCTAGATAATAATATGTGAATAGTGATCACCATGTGAATAACTAGATAATAATATGTGAATAGTGATCACCATGTGAATAACTCTAGATAATAATATGTGAATAGTGATCACCATGTGAATAACTCTAGATAATAATATGTGAATAGTGATCACCATGTGAATAACTCTAGATAATAATATGTGAATAGTGATCACCATGTGAATAACTCTAGATAATAAGATGTGAATAGTGATCACCATGTGAATAACTCTAGATAATAATATGTAAATAACTCTAGATAATAATATGTGAATAGTGATCACCATGTGAATAACTCTAGATAATAAGATGTGAATAGTGATCACCATGTGAATAACTCTAGATAATAAGATGTGAATAACTCTAGATAATAAGATGTGAATAGTGATCATCCTGTGAATAACTCTAGATAATAATATGTGAATAGTGATCACCATGTGAATAACTCTAGATAATAATATGTGAATAGTGATCACCATGTGAATAACTCTAGATAATAATATGTGAATAGTGATCACCATGTGAATAACTTCAGATAATAATATGTGAATAACTCTAGATAATAATATGTGAATAGTGATCACCATGTGAATAACTCTAGATAATAATATGTGAATAGTGATCATCCTGTGAAAAGCTCTAGATAATAATATGTGAATAGTGATCACCATGTGAATAACTCTAGATAATAATATGTGAATAGTGATCACCATGTGAATAACTCTAGATAATATGTGAATAGTGATCACCATGTGAATAACTCTAGATAATAATATGTGAATAGTGATCATCCTGTGAAAAGCTCTAGATAATAATATGTGAATAGTGATCACCATGTGAATAACTCTAGATAATAATATGTGAATAGTGATCACCATGTGAATAACTATAGATAATAATATGTGAATAACTCTAGATAATAATATGTGAATAGTGATCATCCTGTGAATAACTATAGATAATAATATGTGAATAACTATAGATAATAATATGTGAATAGTGATCATCCTGTGAATAACTCTAGATAATAATATGTGAATAACTCTAGATAATAATATGTGAATAGTGATCACCATGTGAATAACTCTAGATAATAATATGTGAATAGTGATCACCATGTGAATAACTCTAGATAATAATATGTGAATAGTGATCACCATGTGAATAACTCTATAGATAATAAGATGTGAATAGTGATCACCATGTGAATAACTATAGATAATAATATGTGAATAGTGATCACCATGTGAATAACTATAGATAATAATATGTGAATAGTGATCATCCTGTGAATAACGCTATAGATAATAGTATGTGAATAGTGATCACCATATGAATAACTCTAGATAATAATATGTGAATAGTGATCACCATGTGAATAACTCTAGATAATAATATGTGAATAGTGATCACCATGTGAATAACTCTAGATAATAATATGTGAATAGTGATCACCATGTGAATAACTCTAGATAATAAGATGTGAATAGTGATCACCATGTGAATAACTTCAGATAATAATATGTAAATAACTCTAGATAATAATATGTGAATAGTGATCACCATGTGAATAACTCTATAGATAATAAGATGTGAATAACTCTAGATAATAAGATGTGAATAGTGATCACCATGTGAATAACTCTAGATAATAATATGTGAATAGTGATCACCATGTGAATAACTATAGATAATAATATGTGAATAACTCTAGATAATAATATGTGAATAGTGATCATCCTGTGAATAACTATAGATAATAATATGTGAATAACTATAGATAATAATATGTGAATAGTGATCATCCTGTGAATAACTCTAGATAATAATATGAATAATATGTGAATAACTCTAGATAATAATATGTGAATAGTGATCACCATGTGAATAACTCTAGATAATAATATGTGAATAGTGATCACCATGTGAATAACTCTAGATAATAATATGTGAATAGTTATCACCATGTGAATAACTCTATAGATAATAAGATGTGAATAGTGATCACCATGTGAATAACTATAGATAATAATATGTGAATAGTGATCACCATGTGAATAACTATAGATAATAATATGTGAATAGTGATCATCCTGTGAATAACTCTATAGATAATAGTATGTGAATAGTGATCACCATATGAATAACTCTAGATAACAAGATGTGAATAGTGATCACCATGTGAATAACTCTAGATAATAATATGTGAATAGTGATCACCATGTGAATAACTCTAGATAATAAGATGTGAATAGTGATCACCATGTGAATAACTTCAGATAATAATATGTAAATAACTCTAGATAATAATATGTGAATAGTGATCACCATGTGAATAACTAGATAATAATATGTGAATAGTGATCACCATGTGAATAACTATAGATACTAATATGTGAATAGTGATCACCATGTGAATAACTCTAGATAATAATATGTGAATAGTGATCACCATGTGAATAACTAGATAATAATATGTGAATAGTGATCACCATGTGAATAACTCTAGATAATAATATGTGAATAGTGATCACCATGTGAATAACTCTAGATAATAATATGTGAATAGTGATCACCATGTGAATAACTATAGATAATAATATGTGAATAACTCTAGATAATAATATGTGAATAGTGATCATCCTGTGAATAACTATAGATAATAATATGTGAATAACTATAGATAATAATATGTGAATAGTGATCACCATGTGAATAACTCTAGATAATAATATGTGAATAGTGATCACCATGTGAATAACTATAGATAATAATATGTGAATAACTCTAGATAATAATATGTGAATAGTGATCATCCTGTGAATAACTATAGATAATAATATGTGAATAGTGATCACCATGTGAATAACTATGTGAATAGTGATCAATATAGATAATAATATGTGAATAGTGATCACCATGTGAATAACTCTAGATAATAATATGTGAATAGTGATCACCATGTGAATAACTCTATAGATAATAAGATGTGAATAGTGATCACCATGTGAATAACTATAGATAATAATATGTGAATAGTGATCACCATGTGAATAACTATAGATAATAATATGTGAATAGTGATCATCCTGTGAATAACGCTATAGATAATAGTATGTGAATAGTGATCACCATATGAATAACTCTAGATAATAAGATGTGAATAGTGATCACCATGTGAATAACTCTAGATAATAATATGTGAATAGTGATCACCATGTGAATAATAAGATGTCAGATAATAATATGTGAATAACTCTAGATAATAATATGTGAATAGTGATCACCATGTGAATAACTCTAGATAATAATATGTGAATAGTGATCATCCTGTGAAAAGCTCTAGATAGTAATATGTGAATAGTGATCACCATGTGAATAACTCTAGATAATAATATGTGAATAGTGATCACCATGTGAATAACTATAGATAATAATATGTGAATAACTCTAGATAATAATATGTGAATAGTGATCATCCTGTGAATAACTATAGATAATAATATGTGAATAACTCTAGATAATAATATGTGAATAGTGATCACCATGTGAATAACTCTAGATAATAATATGTGAATAGTGATCACCATGTGAATAACTCTAGATAATAATATGTGAATAGTTATCACCATGTGAATAACTCTATAGATAATAAGATGTGAATAGTGATCACCATGTGAATAACTATAGATAATAATATGTGAATAGTGATCACCATGTGAATAACTATAGATAATAATATGTGAATAGTGATCATCCTGTGAATAACTCTATAGATAATAGTATGTGAATAGTGATCACCATATGAATAACTCTAGATAACAAGATGTGAATAGTGATCACCATGTGAATAACTCTAGATAATAATATGTGAATAGTGATCACCATGTGAATAACTCTAGATAATAAGATGTGAATAGTGATCACCATGTGAATAACTTCAGATAATAATATGTAAATAACTCTAGATAATAATATGTGAATAGTGATCACCATGTGAATAACTAGATAATAATATGTGAATAGTGATCACCATGTGAATAACTATAGATACTAATATGTGAATAGTGATCACCATGTGAATAACTCTAGATAATAATATGTGAATAGTGATCACCATGTGAATAACTAGATAATAATATGTGAATAGTGATCACCATGTGAATAACTCTAGATAATAATATGTGAATAGTGATCACCATGTGAATAACTCTAGATAATAATATGTGAATAGTGATCACCATGTGAATAACTATAGATAATAATATGTGAATAACTCTAGATAATAATATGTGAATAGTGATCATCCTGTGAATAACTATAGATAATAATATGTGAATAACTATAGATAATAATATGTGAATAGTGATCACCATGTGAATAACTAGATAATAATATGTGAATAGTGATCACCATGTGAATAACTCTATAGATACTAATATGTGAATAGTGATCACCATGTGAATAACTCTAGATAATAATATGTGAATAGTGATCACCATGTGAATAACTAGATAATGATATGTGAATAGTGATCACCATGTGAATAACTCTAGATAATAATATGTGAATAGTAGATCATCCTGTGAAAAGCTCTAGATAATAATATGTGAATAGTGATCACCATGTGAATAACTATAGATAATAATATGTGAATAACTCTAGATAATAATATGTGAATAGTGATCATCCTGTGAATAACTATAGATAATAATATGTGAATAGTGATCACCATGTGAATAACTAGATAATAATATGTGAATAGTGATCATCCTGTGAATAACTATAGATAATAATATGTGAATAACTCTAGATAATAATATGTGAATAGTGATCACCATGTGAATAACTAGATAATAATATGTGAATAGTGATCACCATGTGAATAACTCTAGATAATAATATGTGAATAGTGATCATCCTGTGAAAAGCTCTAGATAATAATATGTGAATAGTGATCACCATGTGAATAACTCTAGATAATAATATGTGAATAGTGATCACCATGTGAATAACTATAGATAATAATATGTGAATAACTCTAGATAATAATATGTGAATAGTGATCATCCTGTGAATAACTATAGATAATAATATGTGAATAACTCTAGATAATAATATGTGAATAGTGATCATCCTGTGAATAACTATAGATAATAATATGTGAATAGTGATCACCATGTGAATAACTATAGATAATAATATGTGAATAGTGATCATCCTGTGAATAACTATAGATAATAATATGTGAATAGTGATCACCATGTGAATAACTATAGATAATAATATGTGAATAGTGATCATCCTGTGAATAACTCTAGATACTAATATGTGAATAGTGATCACCATGTGAATAACTCTAGATAATAAGATGTGAATAGTGATCACCATGTGAATAACTCTAGATAATAATATGTGAATAGTGATCACCATGTGAATAACTCTAGATAATAAGATGTGAATAGTGATCACCATGTGAATAACTTCAGATAATAATATGTAAATAACTCTAGATAATAATATGTGAATAGTGATCACCATGTGAATAACTCTAGATAATAACATGTGAATAACTCTAGATAATAAGATGTGAATAGTGATCACCATGTGAATAACTTCAGATAATAATATGTAAATAACTCTAGATAATATGTGAATAGTGATCAGCCTGTGAATAACTATAGATAATAATATGTGAATAACTATAGATAATAATATGTGAATAGTGATCATCCTGTGAATAACTCTAGATAATAATATGTGAATAACTCTAGATAATAATATGTGAATAGTGATCACCATGTGAATAACTCTAGATAATAATATGTGAATAGTGATCACCATGTGAATAACTCTAGATAATAATATGTGAATAGTGATCACCATGTGAATAACTCTATGGATAATAAGATGTGAATAGTGATCACCATGTGAATAACTATAGATAATAATATGTGAATAGTGATCACCATGTGAATAACTATAGATAATAATATGTGAATAGTGATCATCCTGTGAATAACTCTATAGATAATAGTATGTGAATAGTGATCACCATATGAATAACTCTAGATAATAAGATGTGAATAGTGATCACCATGTGAATAACTCTATATAATAATATGTGAATAGTGATCACCATGTGAATAACTCTAGATAATAAGATGTGAATAGTGATCACCATGTGAATAACTTCAGATAATAATATGTAAATACCTCTAGATAATAATATGTGAATAGTGATCACCATGTGAATAACTCTAGATAATAATATGTGAATAGTGATCACCATGTGAATAACTAGATAATAATATGTGAATAGTGATCACCATGTGAATAACTCTATAGATACTAATATGTGAATAGTGATCACCATGTGAATAACTCTAGATAATAATATGTGAATAGTGATCACCATGTGAATAACTAGATAATAATATGTGAATAGTGATCACCATGTGAATAACTCTAGATAATAATATGTGAATAGTGATCACCATGTGAATAACTCTAGATAATAATATGTGAATAGTGATCATCCTGTGAATAACTCTAGATAATAATATGTGAATAGTGATCACCATGTGAATAACTCTAGATAATAAGATGTGAATAGTGATCACTATAGATAATAAGATGTGAATATGATCACTATGTGAATGACTAGATAATAAGATGTGAATAGTGATCATCCTGTGAATAACTCTATAGATAATAAGATGTGAATAACTCTAGATAATAAGATGTGAATAGTGATCATCCTGTGAATAACTCTAGATAATAAGATGTGAATAGTGATCACCATGTGAATAGTGATCACCATGTGAATAACTTCAGATAATAATATGTAAATAACTATAGATAATAATATGTGAATAGTGATCACCACGTGAATAACTCTAGATAATAATATGTGAATAGTGATCACCATGTGAATAACTCTAGATAATAATATGTGAATAGTGATCACCATGTGAATAACTCTAGATAATAATATGTGAATAGTGATCACCATGTGAATAACTCTATAGATAATAATATGTGAATAGTGATCATCCTGTGAATAACTCTAGATAATAATATGTGAATAGTGATCACCATGTGAATAACTCTAGATAATAATATGTGAATAGTGATCACCATGTGAATAACTCTAGATAATAAGATGTGAATAGTGATCACCATGTGAATAACTCTAGATAATAATATGTGAATAACTATAGATAATAATATGTGAATAGTGATCATCCTGTGAATAACTATAGATAATAATATGTGAATAGTGATCACCATGTGAATAACTCTAGATAATAATATGTGAATAGTGATCATCCTGTGAATAACTCTAGATACTAATATGTGAATAGTGATCACCATGTGAATAACTAGATAATAATATGTGAATAGTGATCACCATGTGAATAACTCTAGATAATAATATGTGAATAGTGATCACCATGTGAATAACTCTAGATAATAATATGTGAATAGTGATCACCATGTGAATAACTCTAGATAATAATATGTGAATAGTGATCATCCTGTGAAAAGCTCTAGATAATAATATGTGAATAGTGATCACCATGTGAATAACTCTAGATAATAATATGTGAATAGTGATCACCATGTGAATAGTGATCACCATGTGAATAACTCTAGATAATAATATGTGAATAGTGATCACCATGTGAATAACTCTAGATAATAATATGTGAATAGTGATCACCATGTGAATAACTCTAGATAATAATATGTGAATAGTGATCACCATGTGAATAACTATAGATAATAATATGTGAATAGTGATCACCATGTGAATAACTCTAGATAATAATATGTGAATAGTGATCACCATGTGAATAACTCTAGATAATAATATGTGAATAGTGATCACCATGTGAATAACTCTAGATAATAATATGTGAATAGTGATCACCATGTGAAAAGCTCTATATCTAAATCCATTGTTTCTCTATGCTCCTCTTTTGAAATAATATTTATTATTTCATTATAATGAAATAAATACATGTGAAAGTGGTGCAAAGCTTTAGAGATGAGAGATGGTGACAACAAATCAGCACTTTGGGCCATATTCAGTCAGACGGGTCTGTTGTAGTGACTTTGTCCATGACCATACATAACAGTTCATAAACCCTAGAGTAACTACACTAGTAACTACACTAGAGTAACTACACTAGAGTAGCTACACTAGAGTAACTACACTAGTAACTACCCTAGTAACTACACTAGAGTAACTACCCTAGTAACTACCCTAGAGTAGCTACCCTAGATTAACTACCCTAGAGTAACTACACTAGTAACTACACTAGTAACTACACTAGAGTAACTACACTAGTAACTACACTAGAGTAACTACACTAGTAACTACACTAGAGTAACTACACTAGTAACTGCACTAGAGTAACTACACTAGAGTAACTACACTAGAGTAACTACACTAGAGTAACTACACTAGAGTAACTACACTAGAGTAACTACACTAGTAACTACACTAGAGTAACTACACTAGAGTAACTACACTAGAGTAACTACACTAGAGTAGCTACACTAGAGTAACTACACTAGAGTAACTACACTAGTAACTACACTAGTAACTACACTGGAGTAACTACACTAGTAACTACACTAGAGTAACTACACTAGAGTAACTACATGAGTAACTACACGAGTACCTACACAAGTACCTACACAAGTACCTACACAAGTACCTACACTGTAACTACACTAGTCACTACACTAGAGTAACTACACTAGAGTAACTACACTAGTAACTACACTAGAGTAACTACACTGGAGTAACTACACATGTAAATGCACTAGAGTAACTACACTAGTAACTAGCTTGTTAGTAGATTAAGTTAATGGAGGACCCTGATTGATCCCCAGGTGGACTTGAATGAGGAAGAGACAATCCTGATTATCCGCCGTCTCCACAAGGTGCTCCGCCCCTTCCTGCTCAGACGACTCAAGAAGGAGGTGGAGTCCCAGCTTCCAGAGAAGGTGAGAGGGCTTATACTATAGAAACATTACAGTATGTAAACCACAGATACTTGGTACTGAATGATACTTGATGTAAACAAACCACAGATACTTGATGTTGTAGGTGGAGTATGTCATCAAGTGTGATATGTCGGCCATCCAGAGGGTTCTGTACCGTCACATGCAGGGCAGAGGAATCCTCCTCACCGATGGATCAGAGAAAGACAAGAAGGTAGGAAGCAGAGATCCTGTTACGGTCAGTTCTCTTTCTAACTATTGACCCTGATCAAGCAGCTCAGATATGTGACATTGTTATTGTGGTCCTCAGGGTAGAGGAGCAAAGACCCCGAGGAGCAATGTGACATTGTTATTGTGGTCCTCAGGGTAGAGGAGCAAAGACCCTGATGAGCAATGTGACATTGTTATTGTGGTCCTCAGGGTAGAGGAGCAAAGACCCTGATGAGCTCAGAATGTGACATTGTTATTGTGGTCCTCAGGGTAGAGGAGCAAAGACCCTGATGAGCTCAGATATGTGACATTGTTATTGTGGTCCTCAGGGTAGAGGAGCAAAGACCCTGATGAGCTCAGATATGTGACATTGTTATTGTGGTCCTCAGGGTAGAGGAGCAAAGACCCTGATGAGCAATGTGACATTGTTATTGTGGTCCTCAGGGTAGAGGAGCAAAGACCCTGATGAGCAATGTGACATTGTTATTGTGGTCCTCAGGGTAGAGGAGCAAAGACCCTGATGAGCAATGTGACATTGTTATTGTGGTCCTCAGGGTAGAGGAGCAAAGACCCTGATGAGCTCAGAATGTGACATTGTTATTGTGGTCCTCAGGGTAGAGGAGCAAAGACCCTGATGAGCTCAGAATGTGACATTGTTATTGTGGTCCTCAGGGTAAAGGAGGAGCGAAGACCCTGATGAACACCATCATGCAGCTGAAGAAGATCTGCAACCACCCCTACATGTTCCCACACATTGAGGTACGTTACATGTTCCCACACATTGAGGTACGTTACATGTTCCCACACATTGAGGTGCGTTACATGTTCCCACACATTGAGGTACGTTACATGTTCCCACATATTGAGGTACGTTACATGTTCCCACACATTGAGGTACGTTACATGTTCCCACACATTGAGGTACATTACATGTTCCCACACATTGAGGTATGTTAGTTCTAGAACCACCCCTACATGTTCCCACACATTGAGGTACGTTACATGTTCCCACACATTGAGGTACGTTACATGTTCCCAAACATTGAGGTACGTTACATGTTCCCACACATTGAGGTACGTTACATGTTCCCACACATTGAGGTACGTTACATGTTCCCACACATTGAGGTACGTTACATGTTCCCACACATTGAGGTACGTTACATGTTCACACACATTGAGGTACGTTACATGTTCCCACACATTGAGGTACGTTACATGTTCCCACACATTGAGGTGCGTTACATGTTCCCACACATTGAGGTGCGTTACATGTTCCCACACATTGAGGTACGTTACATGTTCCCACACATTGAGGTACGTTACATGTTCCCACACATTGAGGTACGTTACATGTTCCCACACATTGAGGTACGTTACATGTTCCCACACATTGAGGTACGTTACATGTTCCCACACATTGAGGTACGTTACATGTTCCCACACATTGAGGTACGTTACATGTTCCCACACATTGAGGTATGTTAGTTCTAGAACCACCCCTACATGTTCCCACACATTGAGGTATGTGAGTTCTAGAACCACTACATGTTCCCACACATTGAGGTACGTTACATGTTCCCACACATTGAGGTATGTTACGTTACATGTTCCCACACATTGAGGTATGTGAGTTCTAGAACCACCCCTACATGTTCCCACACATTGAGGTACGTTACATGTTCCCACACATTGAGGTACGTTACATGTTCCCACACATTGAGGTACGTTACATGTTCCCACACATTGAGGTATGTTACATGTTCCCACACATTGAGGTACGTTACATGTTCCCACACATTGAGGTACGTTACATGTTCCCACACATTGAGGTACGTTACATGTTCCCACATATTGAGGTACGTTACATGTTCCCACACATTGAGGTACGTTACATGTTCCCACACATTGAGGTACATTACATGTTCCCACACATTGAGGTATGTTAGTTCTAGAACCACCCCTACATGTTCCCACACATTGAGGTATGTGAGTTCTAGAACCACCCCTACATGTTCCCACACATTGAGGTACGTTACATGTTCCCACACATTGAGGTACGTTACATGTTCCCAAACATTGAGGTACGTTACATGTTCCCACACATTGAGGTACGTTACATGTTCCCACACATTGAGGTACGTTACATGTTCCCACACATTGAGGTACGTTACATGTTCACACACATTGAGGTACGTTACATGTTCCCACACATTGAGGTACGTTACATGTTCCCACACATTGTATGTACATGTTCTAGAACCACCTACATGTTCCCACACGTTACATGTTCCCACACATTGAGGTACGTTGCATGTTCCCACACATTGAGGTATGTTAGTTCTAGAACCACCCCTACATGTTCCCACACATTGAGGTACGTTACATGTTCCCACACATTGAGTTACATGTTCCCACACGTTACATGTTCCCACACATTGAGGTACGTTACATGTTCCCACACATTGAGGTACGTTACATGTTCCCACACATTGAGGTACGTTACATGTTCCCACACATTGAGGTACGTTACATGTTCCCACACATTGAGGTATGTTAGTTCTAGAACCACCCCTACATGTTCCCACACATTGAGGTACGTTACATGTTCCCACACATTGAGGTACGTTACATGTTCCCACACATTGAGGTACGTTACATGTTCCCACACATTGAGGTACGTTACATGTTCCCACACATTGAGGTACGTTACATGTTCCCACACATTGAGGTATGTTAGTTCTAGAACCACCCCTACATGTTCCCACACATTGAGGTATGTTCGTTCTAGAACCACCCCTGGCTAGCATTTATGAGGCCATCAAACATATTCCTCACACGCTAGGAATGTATTTCCTCTCAACAATATTATGAAAAGGTGCCTCTCTGTCTCAAAGTTCAAGTTTTCTGAAGGCTGGTGGGCAGAGTGCTGATGACTGTATGCACAGTCACTGTATGCCCACTGTATGCACTTTCCGTAGCCTGATTATGCTGGGGAGAAATCACACACAGTGAGAAGTAGCAGAAGTTTCATGTAAGTGTCAAGCTTAGACACGGCCTTCAACACAGACATATAAGATGAATCTGCAGTGTTACTGCTTTTTCTGGAGCATAAACCTGAACCCGCAGTCTGTCAGGGTAAGACTTGCCTGGAGGGTAGACGTCTGTCTGGCAGGGTAAGACTAGCCACCCCAGGCCTGTCTGAGATGTGACACTCAGCCACAGCCCACCATCATGCTCTTGTTTTATTGTCTCTGCAGTGAAACCTTTAATGAGTTGTTTACTAGAAGAGTTCGGCAACATTTTAATTGGTCCCAGACTGCATGCAGATGTTTCACTTGTGTCTGTTTTAATTCACACAATTCAATCTACAATATTTACTTGGTGGAGCTAGGATTTGTTATCTGATAACTATGTAGATGTGCCAGCTAATCACAAATAAACTAAGACAATAGATTTTTAATTCAATTCTGATTTTCCACTATCTGTCTTGTCTCACAGGAGTCCTTTGCTGAGCACTTAGGCTTCCCGAACGGTGTTATAAGCGGGTAAGATATTAAGATACTCAACATTGCCCATTCAGTTATTAAACAAAATATGAATTTCCTTCAAAAGCCGAACGCTAAACACCCCAGACAACACTTTTCCCTTCTGGGACCAGATGGTTATTTATTCTCCTTGCCCTCCACCCCAGACACGAGCTGTACCGTGCATCGGGGAAGTTTGAGCTGCTAGACCGGATCCTTCCCAAGCTGCATGTCACCAACCACAGAGTTCTGCTGTTCTGTCAGATGACATCACTCATGACCATCATGGAGGACTACTTTGCTTACCGCAATTTCCTCTACTTGCGCCTCGACGGTATGTATCTCTGACCCTAACCATACCTCAATTTCCCCTACTTCAAGTCAAATCAAAGGTTATTTGTCACGTGCGCTGAACCAATAGTGCAAAAAAGGTATTAGGTGAACAATAGGTAGGTAAAGAAATAAAACGACAGGCTATATAGGGTAGAGAGGCTATATAGGGTAGAGAGGCTATATAGGGTAGAGAGGCTATATAGGGTAGAGAGGCTATATAGGGTAGAGAGGCTATATAGGGTAGAGAGGCTATATAGGGTATTTTTAGGGCCTTACTCTGACACCGCCTGGTGTAGAGGTCCTGGATAGCAGGAGGCTTGGCCCCAGTGATGTACTGGGCCGTACGCATTACCCTCTGTAGTGCCTTGAGGTCAAAGGCCGAGCAATTGATGCAACCAGTCAGGATTCTCTCGATGTTGCAGCTGTAGAACCTTTTGAGGATCTCAGGACCCATGCCAAATCTTTTTAGTTTCTTGAGGGGGAATAGCCTTTGTCGTGCCCTCTTCACGACTGTCTTGGTGTGTGTGTGTGTACCATTCTAGTTTGTTGTTGATGTGGACACCAATGAACTTGAAGCTCTCAACCTCTCAACCTGCTCCACTACAGCCCTGTCGATGTGAATGGGGGCGTGCTCGGTCCTCTTTTTCCTCTAGTCCACAATCATCTCCTTAGTCCTGATCACGTTGAGGGAGAGGTTGTTATTCTGGCTCCACTTGGCCAGGTCTCTGACCTCCTCCCTATAGGCTGTCTCGTCGTTGTCGGTGATCAGGCCTACCACTGCTGTCTGCAAACTTAATGATGGTGTTGGGAGTCGTGCCTGGCCATTCAGTCGTGGGTGAACAGGGAGTACAGGAGGGGGCTGAGCATGCACCCCTGGGGAGCTCCAGTGTTGAGGCTCAACGTGCAGATGTGTTGTTACCTACCCTCACCACCCGGGGGCGGCCTGTCAGGAAGTCCCGGATGGGAGGTAGGTGTTTAGTCCCAGGATCCTTAGCTTAGTGATGAGCTTTGATGGCACTATGGTGTTGAACGCTGAGCTGTAGTCAATGAATAGCATTCTCACATAAGTGTTCCTTTTGTCCATCTGTGGATCTGTTTGGGTGGTATGCAAATTGAGTGGGTCTAGGGTTTCTAGGATAATGGTGTTGATGTGAGCCATTACCAACCTTTCAAAGCACTTCATGGCTACGGATGCGAGTGCTACGGGTCTGTAATCATTCACGCACACAAGCCTAGGGCGTCCAAAAACATGTATCACACAAACAATCTTACATGAAGAAATGATGGGGAACAGAGGAATACATACATGTATATTGATTAGGGAATGAAAACCAGGTGTGCAGGGAACAAGACAAAACAAATGGATACATGAAAAATGGAGCGGCGATGGCTAGAAAGCCGGTGACGTCGACCGCCGAACGCCACCCGAACAAGGAGAGGAGCCGACTTCGGCGGAAGCCGTGACAATCCGGCTCTGTCCTCTACCTGCGTCGCTTCCTCTTGCAAATAACGGGGATGTCAGCCCTGTCGGGTGTTTGGAGAATGTCCTGTGCTTATTACTTGTTGTAGATAAAAAGCTTTGTTTAATCCGAGGTGAGTGATCGCTGTCCTAATATCCAGAAGCTCTTTTCTGCCGTAAGATACGGTTGCAGAAACATTATGCACAAAATAAGTTACAAATATCGCAGAAAAAAACACATAGTAGCACAATTGGTTGGGCGCCCGTAAAACTGCTGTCTTCCTGGGAAGGAGAGGACCAAAGCGCAGCGTGGTAAGTGTCCATGGTTCTTTAATGACAGAAACTCAACATGAACACA